>NW_027176772.1:400138-527638 GCF_023349555.1 Cebidichthys violaceus
TATTGAATTCCATCAAGGCTGAACGGTGGACAATGCTTCCCCCCCCCTCCGCTCCTTCAGATCCGCCATCTGTCAAAATATAAATTCATTTTCCCGTTCTCCAAAGAGTTTACGGGCACTAATTGGGAAATAGCATGCGGGGGCGTTGGTATATATATTTCCTCTCTGTTCTGGACGCACGGCGAGCGAAGCCAACAGCTCAGTCAGAGATGTTGAACGTGACGCAATCGCTTCCTCGCGCCCGTCTGTGGAATCATTTCTTCTTCATCTGACGGAGGGATGTCACAGAGAAGGAGGCTTGTTGAGTGTTTGCGGGGCCACAAAGGCGCCAACATTACCCGTGCTAGACGAGGCGAACGCAGCAGAAACATCTTATTAATGCAGCACGCAAAGAGCGAGTTGAGATGTAACATAAACACTTAACCATGCAACCTGCGATAATGGCATTTTAGTATTAGTCATTTTATAGTGTTATACAATAGCAGTGGCGGACCGTGCATCTTACACCTGGGCCTTCTGTGCTGTCCTACTAGACTTGAGCCATGTCCTAATAAGCTCACTATGACGCCACAGCTGTGGTTATTTGTTTCTAGAGGTGTAATAATACACATATTCGTATTACACCGTTCGGTACGAGGCTCAAGAGCCCGAACAATACGTTTGAATAATACTAGTGCGTTTGGAAAAATGCAGAAGCTTAAATTGTGGTAAATATAATTGTTTTCGGTGGACTGCGCTCACGTGACAGACAACATGGCGTTGTGACCTCTGAACCCGGAACAATAACAAAAAAACAGCTGAGGCACCGCGCGTGTCTTCAGGGGGGGTTAAGCTAACTAGCTAACATCTTAGAACATTCTACACGCCAATTTCCTAGAAATTCAAGTTCGCAGTGTGCCGCTAAGCTAACTAGCTAACATCTTAGAACACTCTACACGCCAATTTCCTAGAAATTCAAGTTTGCAGTGTGCCGCTAAGCTAACTAGCTAACATCTTAGAACACTCTACACGCCAATTTTCTAGAAATTCAAGTTTGCTGTGTGCCGCTAAGCTAACTAGCTTAGCTTAGCGGCTGGTGTCTCTGGGACGTACCGATACTGCTGCCGATTAATGTCGTGATTAATTAATTCCCCGCTAAGCTAACTAGCTTAGCTGGAAACAACTGTATCTGTGTTATCAACTGTATTTACAGTGTCAAGTTTCAGATGCAATGTTGTCCGTTTGTAGCCCGAGCTGTGTGGACTAATGTCCCAGGGAGTACAGTACAAGTAGACAGTCCATGCGGAGAGCAAAAGAGGCGAAACGCATCGGCCTAAATGCAATCTCTGATGATGACTTAGCTTTTCATTGGTTTGAACTTAGCTTGTAAACTGGCTTTCCTGTGAAACAATCCGGTTGTATGTTGTTTTAATCGAGCAGCACACGGAAACCAAAGACTTGTCCCGGATGTCCGCTGGCTACACCGGAAGCTCCAGAATCAAAGCCTCGATCTTTGTCCCCAGAAGTTTTTTTTTACGATAAATGGAAAAAAGACTAGCAGAATATCCCGAGGCGAGCACTAAGCCTTGCAGCACACCACACGTAATTAATCGTTCCAAAAGAAACACAATCAGCAAATTGAGGCTGACATTTTCCTTCTCGACGGATACGACATTAATCAGCAGCAGTATCGGTGCGTCCCAGAGACACCAGCCTCAATCCGTCAATTAAGAAGACAATCGATCGTGTTGATGACTGCGGTTCAGTCAGACGGCGTCGGCGCTTTCATCGGCGCCTTGCATTCATCAGAAGATGATTAGTGAGTCTGAAAGGGTTCATTTTTGAGTTTTTTTCTCTCTCTATTCACAAGCTGTCATCCTCTTTCTTTTCACTCACTTTCATGTCTCGCTCTGCCGTTCATACAATGAAACGGTCACATTTGAAAATATTATTTTTAACACGGCAGCGAGGCCACGACCACGGCCTCTAACCGGAGGAGAATAGACACCCGGCTGGCTTGTGAGGACCACACACAGTGAAAGACTCTCTGTGCGTAGGTGTAGTTCATGTTGTTACCTCAAGGTTAGAATTAACAGAATGTCAGGATTTTAATACATTAACAAGGGTTTGACACCTGGATAATAAAAGAAAAGAAGCACATTAAGTTATGTGACGCATCATCGGTGCATGTAGTTTCATAATTATATACTCAAGGTGAAATTTAAAAACACACAGTATCGTTCTCAGCCGGTGGAGGTCAGCCGATTCGTCGGCTATTAGACGGAATCAGCTCCGATTCCATCGTCGGCTCGGCGGACTGGGTGGATTCAGAGTTCTGGACCCAGGTAAACTGTGAGGCTCAAGTCAGCAGGGAGAAAACACACACACACACACACACACACACACATACACACACACACACATAGCCAGCCCATCCCCATCACCATGTGAGGGTCACAGGGAGGGGGAAGTATACGGTGACAGGACTCCCTGCCAACCACACCTGCCTCCTCTTCAGGCTGCACACACACACACACACACACACACAGTATGGGGTATCTCTTTTCATGTAAAATGCCACATTGGATTGCTTAGTTCCTCCACCTGAGTTCCTGTGTGGCCCGTCATTCATTTGACAAGAAGATTGCAAATGAGCAGGATGGAGGTTTCAGGGACATTTCAGTGGACTTCACAGTCCTTTAATGTCCACAAACAGCACTGGACTAGAATACGCTGCACACATGATTATACTCTGCAGATTAAGCCATTTTGAAACATAATCTTTATTAGCTATATAAGTATGGCGAAGGCCTTCCTATGATCTGATAGATTATGAGGCATAAATTGAGCTACATTATTTAAAGTAGATCAAATTAGCTCCACCTCCTACAATATTTGAAATTCCTACCTACAAGTAAATGCTTCTGACCACAACAAACATTCATCCAATCTACTTCCCCATGGAAACGTGCTCTGGGGGCTTCGGGGCAGCAGTGGGGGGCGGGGGCTTCAGGGCCGCAGTGGGGGCGGTCGCTCCGAATGGCCACACCCCCACGAACATGCACTGCACACGTCAGTGATGACGTCACAAGACGTTCTGATTCCATCCCGTTTGAAGTCACTCACGTTCTCTGCATGCAGCTTGATTGCAGCTACTTTGTCACGATGTTCACACAAAGTGAAAAATGTCAATGCAAGACTTTTAGACTGCTTTAGTGATTGCACTAATTCATCAAATGGAAGTATTCTCCATTTCTTGTGCATCATTTATACTAATTTCCATAATAATTCAGATGATACATTTAGTATCTTCAGAAACTTAAAGCTCTCCTCTGGCATTTCAGAATAAAGTTCCGTGGGTTGAGGTATTTCAATGCAGGGCTTATTACTGTTATTGTAGTATTTTTATAGTATTCCTACACAGTACTTGTACATGAGTAAATGGTCTCAATGCTTCCTCCACCACCGCCCAGTGGGAACCTCCCTAAATATTGTTTGCATACTCTCAGAACTGAGCGCAGCTTATCAGAGGCAAATGCTAACGCTGATGTCCTTTCACCTCCACGTTATCACTTCATCTCTCATGAGTCATAAACCCAGCTCCCTCATTGTGCGCCTCTCGTCAGTTAAACCCTTTTTCTGTGAGAACGTATCTCCCCGACGTTGGAAAGCTTCCAGCCTGCTTTTGGATTCGGATGTGGGCATCTCCAGCGGTATCTGTCCGGCCAGCTAATGATTCAAAGGCCTTCAGTTTCCACAGAGCATATTAAACATATGACACTTGGTGGGCTCCTTCCATCTAAAGTGGTTTACCGTAGCAGGAGTGCATACATCTTGAGTATGGGGTGGCCCCAATGGGAGCTGAGGCTCATATCCTGACAGTACCCTGTGCTGATATATGTTCTACCCACCAAGCTACACAGAAAATGAAATCCCTAACCTTGGCAGCTTTAGTGCTGGGCTCTACTCATTGAGCTCCATGGGAAATTGAGTTCTAACCCTCGCAGTTATAGCAGCGCTTATAGCTCCACCCAAAGGGCTGCAAAACTGCAGAATTTCACAGGACAGATAACACCGGCGTCTTCCTCTGGCTCCGCCGAGGGCGGCGGGGGTCACCGAGGCGACGCATAAACACGCACTCGTGTCGTTGTTATTATAAACATAACTACACAGCGAATGAAGACAAAGGATGGTACTTTGGAAAGGAAACTCCTAGTTCCTGCAAACAGGCACACGTCTGGACAAATTCAATAACGAAACAAGAGGCAAACTACGTCTAATGTTTTAAAGTGTTGCTTTAGTAATTCAGGTCCGCCTCGTCTTGCCTGTAACACCAGGAAGCAGTGAAGCTGCCCTGAGGTTGTGTCGGTGGCGTTGAAGGTACCGGGTCTGTGTATGACAGCGTGCTTATTGGATTAAATCCAAAGTGGTAGAAAGGAGAAAGTCCTATTTTAATCTTGTCCTCCCAGTGCTGGTGAACTACTTGACTGGAGGGACGAGAGCGAGACTTTCAGTTAGCTTGAATTCAACCAGGGACAAGAGACCGGAGACAGAGTCTCTGTTGCTGCCGTCACACAGGTCACACCGCCGCTGGGGGTTTGCACCGGCTGAATTCGGTTAGCAGCTGGAGCTGGAGCTGCTAACCGAAAAATCGAATAGAGTAGTTCGAGGGGAAAACGACGCAATCTCACTGCCAGCTCGTCAAATACAGATGCTCGGTCAGTGGTCAGTTCTGGTCGTTGTGACACACGTTACATGCATAGTGTCTTTTCAAAATAAACTAGTGTCTCCGCAGGAAGTTACGTTGAGGCAACACAATCACTTAGTTTTAGGTAAACTAACAATCACGTATTAAAGTTAAAGTTTTTGGACTAAAACAAAGCTTTCCTGCTTTATGCTGCACTTTATTCTGCTATTTTATGAACATATCTACGTTGTCTTTACTCAGATTTTTATTATTTTGGTAGTTTTTAGTCTTCCCTGAAATGCTATTCGCTCTTGGTTTCATCGGTTTGCTTTGTGCAATGTTGGATTTATTTAATTTTTTTTAGAAGAACGTTATGATTCAAAAACCAATCCGAGCGGTTTCCTCTGTCAACCGTCAAGCGGTTGACAAATATTTGTAAAAACCTGAATTTAGATTTTTTTTTTGCTTTGACGCGAGAGTCGCGTTAATCTCGCTCATCTGCTCCTGTCCCCACATCACAGGTGTGTTTGAAGGGAGGAATCAAGAAGGCAGTGGAGAGAGAGAGAGACAGAGAGAGAGAGAGAGAGAGAGAGAGAGAGAGAGAGAGAGAGAGAGAGAGAGAGAGAGAGAGAGAGAGGTCTCTGGGTCATTGGAGAAGTGAAAAATGATCCGCTTACATCCAGGCTAACATTGCCAGATAAGATTGGGGGCAGATTGGACGGAGCTTTTCGCATTAGAAAGACCAGCTCACCCACTCTAAGATGTAGGGCAGGGGCCACTCAGGAGATAAAGTCACTGTCAGTGCTGTAAAAGCCAGCGGTGACAACCGCTGACATCAGCACTTCCTCTAGATTATTTTCTTACAGTCAGTGAGAGTTATATTTCTAGTCCTTTGGGTGGGACCAAAGGGGATCCAAGTCCCTACAGCGATGATTATGTTTTAAAACTGCAGCGCTTCAAAGCTGCGTTTAAATGAAATTGTTTCTTTCTTTCTTCCTCCTCTTATTAAAGCCAAACGCAGATTTTTAGTGACGACAAACTTCAGCGCTCAGGCTGTGTGTGTACTCTTATGCTGTACTTCTATCTTTGCGAGGACCACCTTGTGGTTTGAGGCTTCTAGAGTGGACTACTGTAGCGAAACATGAAGCCACGTTGCATTGTGGGTAACGTAGGCCCCGGGTTTTGACATTGAAATAAAAGGATTTTGATACTTCCCCATTCCTCTCGAACATTTAACACTTCACATTTAACACTTTTCGGTTTTATATATTAAGAGGTTATCGCTTCAAATGATCAGCTGCGATTCAACAGGACAGTGTGGGTGTGTTTTTGATCTGACAGCGACCGAGCGACATGAGCAAACACACCCCCAAAATGTCATCAGACTTGATTTGTGCATGACTATTTGAAATCTCTGTTGTGAAACATCTCCTTCATTTCTGAAAGAGAAGTATAGTGTAGGTAGGGAATGCAATATTATTCCTCAGGGTCCTCACAAATACAGTGGATCAAGCGTGTGTCTGTGTCTGTGTGTCTGTGTGTGTGTGTGTGTGTGTGTCTGTGTGTGTGTGTGTGTGTGTGTGTGTGTGTATATGTGTCATTTCTTGTAACATTACCAGCATGTGCCTCCTGACTCCATGCGACAGCGGATAAAATACCGATACAGCAGCTTACATGAAAGAACAACAAGCCAGCGATGATCTGGTTCTCCGCTGTGACACAATGCTAACGCACACTATTCTTAATAATAACTTGATTTTCTCTCTCTCTCTCTCCCTCCCCCCCTCCCTCCCTCTCTCTCTCTCTCCCCTTCCACCTCCCCGTTTGAAACAACAGATCACTTGGGCATCGAGTTTATGGGTAAGGAAGCTTTTCTTGTCTCGCATCTGCATGAGTCACGACTGTAAACATCACAGGGCTTCATATCGGATCAACACTGCGCCGCCTGATTGCTTACATACAGTAACATGCACGACGTGCCTCATCGCGTACGGCATCATTATGTCATCAGACGTGGAAACAAACAGCGTCTGTATGCACATGCACAACCTCATGCTCTGCAGTCGTTTAACTGTTACTTACTGTCTTCATCCCTCTGCATACACATATGTAATTACATATCATTATTGTCTGCACCGTGGCTGTCTTAATGCTTTCTCTTTCTCTCTCTCTCTCTCTCTCTCTCTCTCTCTCTCTCTCTCTCTCTCTCTCTCTCTCTCTCTCTCTCTCTCTATCGCTCTCCTTCACTTTCTTTCCCTCACAATTGCTTGTGAAGTGTCCCTCCAGAATTCCAATGTGCTGCAGTCTCCTTGGAAACAGAGAGAACAGAGAGGCGGGGTGGGGGGGGGGGGGGGGGGGGGGGGGTACAGTGGAGGCAGGTTTTTTTTTTTTATGGTGTTGGCTCTTTTTTGCCGATCGCACACCTCATTAGTGCGCGTGCGTGTGCGTGCGTGCACGTGCGTGGCACGCGTTCAAAAAGTGTGTTTTTTTCTGAAGTTTTTTTGCGAGATTCTTCCAGTGACTGTGCGTTGTGCGCTTCCCGTGCACACGCGCCTGCGAAAGGGAGGGCGCTCCTCGTCGCTGCCAAAGCTCCTTCTCCTGCAGGCTCTCTGTGTGTGTGTGTGTGTGTGTGTGTGTGTGTGTGTGTGTGTGTGTGTGTGTGTGTGTGGGGGGGGGGGGGGGGGGGGGGGGCGTCGCAGCCGAGGAGAGCTGGTTAACGACACGGAAGGCTCGTTGTTAACTAGAGGCCCCCTCGGTAGAATTTGGGCCCCTTTCCACGCGGACGGTTTGGATGATCTGTGGAAACGGACTCCCGCTGGTTTGACGTCACTGCTTCTACATTCTCAAAGTAAAAAAAAACTCACAGGACCAAGCAGTGACGCGCTTCTAAACAAACAATAGGGGCTTCTTTTTTTTTTTTCAGGAAACTTGCTGAGACTATGCAAACTTGGCAGTGACAGATGATCTTTTCCACTAGAGCTATCTCGCAGGGCGGGGGGGGGGGGGGGGGGTTGCCATTTATATGCAGTGAGAGGTTTTATACCTCTGCAACATTGTTCATGCTGCCACATCTTCTTAGCTATCGTCTCCAGTCCAGCCAATGTCTTCCCCGGCATTGTTGTTAAGCATGCGCACAGATATATATATATATATATATATATATAAGCTCCGCCCACACTCGACCCTGGCTCCTCAGCGTCTGTTGTTGCTTGTAAGGCTTACATCGCAATCCACTGAAGCGGTATGTGACACAATTAATGCATTCTGTAGAAAGTGGGTTACTTGGAAAAAAGAGAGAAAGTGAAGGATAAAGACAAACATGCAGGTTTTTTTAAATGTTGGATCATTTCCGTTTGTAGCAACTGATGCCAGTGTCGTTATTTGGGAGGAGGACCCTGGTCTCCCACAGATTTACATTATTTTAGTCAGACGCTAATGTCAAGGATCTGATGGGTTTATAGTAAATGGTTACACAGCTCGGGGAAGATTAAGCTCTGCTTGTGCCCTAAAAAAAAATTTTAAAAATCAAGAGCCGGGAACAAGAAGGACTCTGCCGGGAGAACAAATCCTCCTTTAATAAACACATCAGTAGGCAGAAATAAAGTCCGCCGTAGATTAGTCAGATGGTAGCCAATCAGCTGATAAATCAGCAACTTGTGGTTAATCGCCAATAAAGCTGTTGTTACTGCTAATGCGGCACAACATCAGTGTTCTGCCTAAACCAATGTAGCGCTCCATTTGTTTTGTTAACTGAGCTTTTAAAGGATAATTCCGTACTTGATTCATTTATTTATTTATTTTTTTTATAGTTTTTGGTCATTTTTATCGGTAGAACTAATAACATTAAAGTCAGATGGTGCAGAAACAAACAACAGTGTTCAAGACTTCCCGGTTTAACTTCCATCCATCATACTCTAGTTTTCCTTCACAGTTTACTCCGTACAGCGCTGACAGTATATGCGGACGATGTCCTCTTCTACCTTCAGTTAGTCTGGCTCAGCCTCCGTCTGATCGTCTGACTGCTCCTGTTTCTTACTGTCACACTTCCTTATTGCAGCGTCGCCGTGTTCACAGATGATGAACTGAAGAAACAAGACCCACGTTGTAATGAGGTGGAATTATCCTTTAAAATATAAACTCAAATCAGCTTTATTTAAATCAGACCTCTGGTTGAACTGGTTATGAAAGAAGACCCAGGATTTTGTAGTTTATCGGGTCGGAATGAGGTCGCAGAGGTCGCATGAGGAAACATCGATTTACACTCTCAGCGTCAGAGAAGCGGACTTAATGGCAGAGCAGGTGCGTTGCATTGTAAAAGACTGTACAGCGCAGCTGATACTGAGACGCCGACACATGCTGTATGCGCACAAACTATTTTGATATTGTCTTTTAAACAACATGCTCAGTCTAATCCCACGGGAGTTCTTCTCCACAGACTCCCCGTAGCCCTCTGCATGATTTATAGAGACTCCCACAGAGTCGGTTTGTGAGGCTAAAATTAGAAACGCGTCTGAAGGTTGAGATCCCTCCACCCAGGCCGTCACCCACACACGGCTTAATAAAACACAGCTTCTGTTCGCGAGGTCTTAGATCCCGCCTTCCTCTTCATACATCTTTTATGTAGCTTGGCGTTTTACTGTATCTAGTCAGTCAGTCATGTGGCCATCAATATTTCCTTTCCATCAGAGATCACTGAGCTCTGACTGCCAGATGTTCCACCTGGCTGTAAAATCAATGTTAGAACAAAGTACAGACCGCTTTTCCTTTTCTTTTTTGGGGGAAAGGATTTTAAGTTGTGTTGATTTTCAATTTCTACCCGGAGGGTGGAAGGTGCGTCTCTGGAGGCAGTTTACCAAAACGAGAGCAAAGATGAATGGAGCCACAGTCTGTGGACAACTAAGACACATATATATATATACATAAATATATATATATATATATATATATATATATATATATGTATATATACACTTTGGACAGCAGTGATACGATGCTACGATGTGGCAGATAACCTTCTTGGTTGTTTTGGACAGTTTTCGCTCATTACACGCTTTTCAAAATAAACCTCCGATGTAGGTTTAATTAGTTCTGTAGGTTTACTTGGTTAGCTTCAGGTAAAGGTCATGGGTTCGGGTTAAATTAGGTGTGTTTGTAACGTTGCTTTCGTATGTGGCGTTAAGTTTTGTACGTACGTTTTGTAACAGAGATATGGTACAATAAGCTGAGCGGTGCGTCGGTGTCAGACCAGCATCCGCATCCGACGAGTTGGGAGCGAGAACGACTTTGACAACTTAGCGACTGAAACACATCGTGACTGCAAAACATTCGTTCTGCTCAAAGTCAAAGAAGAGAGAGAGGAGATGAGTAACGGGAAGGGAAGACAGAAATCACTCCGGTGTCTTCAACTTCTTTCTTGTTTCGTTTTTTTTTTTTTTCTGTGAATGAGTTTTGAATTCCTGGAGGTGCAGCTTTGTTCTTCTCCAACTACGGCTGCTGCCAGAAACATAAAATGCAGTCCTTCTGCGCACACGTGTAGAGCAACAGGTGAATGAGGTAGAGTCACGTGTCCGGGTCCAGAGACCTTTTGTGAGGTGGTTTGCACAGTCCAGTGACCTTGACAGATAGCGCTTGTGTTTCAGCCTAAACCACCAAACAGCTCTGGTTCACCTCAGAGGACCAGGAACCCTATAAGGAGGCCAGGCAGCAGCAGCAGTGGACCTGCTACAGGTGGAAGAGAGAGAATACCAAAGAAGAAGATAAATGAAGCATCAAAAACAAAAAGCCCCAGACACTTAGATAGATTCAGCATGGTAATGGGTGAATAAAGGAAAGGACCGTGACCAGACAAGAGAGCATGCTTACTGTAGCACGGCAGATCTGCATAAATACAGGTTTTACCCACCGTCAGCAGTCTGCAGAGTCTGATCGCTGGAGAATCCTCTCCGTCTGCGTCCTCTGATCCCTCCTCTCCTCTCCTTTCTCCTTTCTCCTCTCATGTCATCCTCCTCTTTCATCCATCCCTGTCGATCCCGGCTGCTCTTGGCACCGATATACTATACAGACACCGAGGAATTCTGAATATTGTTCGACAAATAATCCGAAATAAGAAAGCAGTTCTTGCATTATGCGACTGTGAATCATCACGACCGTAAACTCTCTGTGTCCCTGTAGATAAAGGCATGACTGTGACGCTGTGATTTGTAGACATCCCACAAAATCAATCCAGGAATATTGAACTAGGAAGTGTAAAGACCGCAAAAAAAAAAAAAAACAACCTCCGGGGCGAACGGATAGGACAAAACAAAAAACCAATCCTTCACCCAGGAGACCGTTAACTGTGAGAGAAGTCAACATTGATTCGTCACGTAACTTCTTTACTTCAACAACCTGATTCTGTGTAGTTACTTTCACCAAAACACCAAATCTGAACCAGGTAGATTTGTTGCCTAAACCTGTGCAGACAGACATTTATTTTGAAAATACTGTATGTATTTGACACGCGTGGAGGGACTTCCGTAGGAAAACGCATGAAAAGTAAAGAGTTACTTCCTCTAAGAAGTCATGCGTGAACCCAAACCACAGTCAGGGAGGTGTGCAAAGGCTACAGGTTACTAATTTGATCAATTCCACACGTGAGCTTTATTATAGCCATCGTGTTTTTCTGCAGATTTGATGTGCATGCAGCGGTGAGCTTGATGCTATTTGATCCGTCTGGAGGCAGCACATTTTAACAGAACCTGAAACCTCATTGATCTGAGATCACATCGGCGATCACGGCTCTATCCATCAGCAGCGTATATATATGTGTGTGTGTGTGTGTGTGTGTGTGTGTGCGCCTCTGGGATCCAGCATCCAGTCCTCTGCCATCGCTCATCCAACGTCTGCCACCGTGTCAACCTTGAACCGATTCCAACGCGCTGCCACTAAACATTACATTTTACTGCCCTCAAACTAGAGGCCAGAGTTTAATTCATAATTGTACAAATGCAACACAATTTAATAAACCGTAACCTAATATCTGCGACAGACATTTCCGTGTCAGAGCCTGCCAAGCGGTCTGACTCGTCCATATGTCCAAAACATTAGATACAAATCCTGGAATGACTCGCAAACGCGGCGCCGCTAACAACGGGAAAGACGCGGCAGATCCTAATGGCGCTCCGACGGGAGGATCCAAAATCGTTTCTTTTTATTTTGTCGATGCGTGTCGAAGCTTAACGGAACGACGTCAGAGTGGGAGCCTCAATTTTCAGGGTCAAAATCACAAAGTCTAATACAAATGATGGAGAAAGACGGGCTGCAGCGCTGCCAAGTGCATTGTTGGCGTGCTCTGTTTGGGTTGGTGTCATGAAGCCCACCATGCAGACTTAAGCCCTCCCACCAGGGCTCAGAGGCAACATGCCACATCAGCCAGGCGCCAGACTTTAGTCTTCTCTGTGTACATCCATGTGTGTGTGTGTGTGTGTGTGTGTGTGTGTGTGTGTGTGTCTGCGCTGTCAGCATCTATTTATCTGTACAAAAAAACCCCACTAACATGTGGCTTTTGTCTCGAGTGGGAACGCTTTTGATCGGCACTCATTCTCTGATGGAGACGTGACACCCAGGTGGACGCGCTAATTTTTGCCTCTTTTCCCGGTGCGATGGGGACACACAAAGTTCATTTATAGTAAATAAAATAAACTGGGATTTGGACAATTATCATAATTTCGTAACGTACAAAAACACACAGCTGATAGAAAGCCACCAGACTGGAGTCAGACGACAGTAACTTTAACCGTGCAATGCCATGGAATACACACTCCGTTCGTCTTTCTACCGCTCTAACGATCACTGACTCTGCTTTGGAAGAAAATGAAACTAAAATAAATAATTAACTGCTTCAGTGTTTATCCTGCTTCTGGTGCCAGCCGGCGCATCCGCGACGTCAAACGTGACGCACCGGGGAAAAAGGAAACAAACAGACAGAAATCAATTAATCAATTAATTAAATCGCCTATTTTAGCGGGTTTTCCTGTGGTTTAAAAAAAACAAAAAACCCTGCATACAGGTGATGATTCATGTATCTATAGTGATTACAACGTAACTATTTTAATGGTATCCAGACATGCAGAAAGTTTGACAGGAGTTCCTAAGAATTACGAAACCAGAGTGGTCCGTAGTTGTTAAGCTGTGGCGGCAGAAATCCAGCAGACACAGATGTTTGAAAAGCCGAGCAAATAAAACCCAGAAATGTCTGCAAGATGATTTTTTTCTTCTTCTTGAGACTTGGTTGAACCGACCCTTTAACGCAGTGTGACAGACGGACGACTGGAGCCTTTATTTTGCTTGTCAGCGATACACGGATTAGACATATTGTGTCGCATCAGAACTATTTCCATGTCTGGGTATTCTATAGTCATTAATATCAATAAACGCTTCGATCTTTATTAGCGAGGCTCGTCTGCTTCCCCACCTGCTCCATCACTCAGCTCACCTGTGTGGAAACATGGCAGCTGGAGACACATTGTGAATGTATAGGATCACAAATATGTACAAAAAGGTCACAGCAACACTTCCAGAACGCTGCTGCTGCTGCTGCCGCTGCTGCTGCTGCTGCTGCCACCTTTAGTGTAAAATATTAATCTCATTGCTCGGTCACGTCGCTGTAAATAAGCGACCCGCGGGGCCAGAACCGGGAGGTTTGAAGTGGAGATAGAGAGGAGACGTGACCTCACGTCTCCACAGATGGAACGCGAACATGCTTCCGCCTCTCTCCGGCCGTATGATTTATTCACGTCTGCAGAGTGTGTTTGTGCATACGGCGGGGGAGGGAGGCTGAAGCGCTGCTTGACCTCGGCGAACATGTTTATGATTGCCTGCATGCATACAACATGAAAGGCTGACCCCATAGGTGACAAACTCAACTTTTCAACTCTAGACTTATTTTCCTGTTGTGTGCATGCGAGCTCACGTGTGTGTGTGTGTGTGTGTGTGTGTGTGTGTGTGTGTGTGTGTGTGTGTCTGCACATTCAAGATCAGCTTTGCAGACGGTACCAAGATGAAGTCATCCCAAATTATAATGCATCATAAACGTACTTCTAATGCATTATAATGCAGCTTGAAGCACCGTGTAATTATAAGCACTCATAAATATCCCTTTATAATTTATGGGATCATTATGCTTCATAATTGCTGGTCACTCACTGACGCTGTATGTGTGCTTGTTCTTGCATTGATTTGACTTTACCTTAGGAATAAGAAAACATACATTGTTGTCCTTTCAAAATAAAGGTTGCCGTCAACCTATGGCCTTCCCATGACCGCGCTTCCTGTGATTTGTGATGATTGCAGATAGTTTCCTGTAAGAAACTGTTGAAACAATCTTAACTCAAATAGAATCTAATCTCTGGTCTGCTGATGAACACTGAGAGATGCTGATGAAAGTGAAGATCGCTCTATAAGCTCAGAAAAGAACTCATATTTTGGGGTTGGTGCCGCTCTGGAGGGAGCTCTCTAAGTCTGAGGAATTAACCCCGGTGGGTTATACGACACAGGAATTCATCAGGCGTGGAGCGCTCTAATGACATGATTTTTTAAAAGAAAGTTACGACGTCTCTGTATCTTCTGCTGCCATGTTTTTTACCTTTCTTTTTTTTATCAGAGTACAATATTAAAATCGCTGGCCGTACTCTTTAAAAGGCTCAGTGAAAAAGAATTTGAATTCATACAAAAAAAATCTGCATCAGGAGGGAAAACATCCACATCTCCTCCCTCCTCACTTCTCTTGTGTGTGTTTCCTCGTCCGTCCGTCTCTCTGCCTTCCCTGCTACCGACGTCACCGTGCCCCCACAGGACGGCCCCCGGCTCCCTCTAATGATATAATTATAGCCAATAAGCCAAAGCGATGACTCAGGCTGATTAGCGGCATCAAAACAACGCCGGGCCCCCCCGAACATAACTTATACATGGATGGAGGGAGAGAGAAAATAGGGCCACGGAGGAGAGGAAGAAAGATGCACTGACAACACACTAAAAGACTCTGTGACACCGGTTATTTCGGCGGGGGATTATGAATGACATCCCGCATGTATGATTGGTTATATGCAATATCTGTGTGGGCATCAGTAGCTCACAGGAATGCGGCGGTGAGCTGGTGCCGAGGGATTCCCCCGGTTCGAATTCTACCAGCCGGACTTGAAACAAATCTTGGACGCGCTCGTGAATTAGTGGCGCTCTGCCTCGCCTTGCTGCTGTCAGGCAGGATGCCCTTGAGCAAGACGCAGCGGCTGCAGCCGTGTAGCCCCGCCCCCCCGTAGCTCAGACGGTTGCGTTTCTCCCGGCGGTGATTTCCTGAGCTTACGCAGCGAGGAGGCGGCTGTAAAGAACTTTTTTTTCCTTCTGAAGTGGCCATTCAAACCCATCCGCAGTAAATATTTGTCTCAATCACCTCAATGTAAAAAAAAAGAAAGAACCCCCCAACACCTTATGTCATCCTCGCGCTCCTCCAAGGTCTGAGCCTCGCTGAATAAAACTTGATTGATCGCCTATTAATGCATCCGAAGGCGACTATGATTTACTTGTTCGTAGCAAACAAGACAGCTTTCATTTTTCTGCGCTAATGGCGTCCGTCCGCGCCATAACTCTCCTTGTCTCCATGTATTCAAGCTCCATTACACGTGGCGTCCATTTTAAAAAAAAAAAAAAAAGCCGACCGGCGTCTATTGGACTATTACTCGATGTTGTGAAGCTGATACAAAAAAAAACAAAAAACATGAGGCCGGGAGGATGTGCGGTAACTAAGAATCGCAGGTGTTTACTGGAGAATTGGAAATAGGTGTTTGTGTGTCGTAAAAAATGGGTTCTGAGTTGTTATTTTATTTCAATTTGGTTTATTTATCACAAAGGTAATTACGCCGATACAGAACACAATCTGGAGGCAGATACAGGGGAAGAAGAAGCCCCGGAGAGTTGTTGCCCCGCAACTGACTGACTGTTTGATGATGTGAAATGGCTGTTTGGGTGCCGTAAACAACGATGTTAGGAATTAAAAGTGGGCAAGTACAAGTCTCAAAACACGTGTTTAGCGCTGTGTTACGCTGAAATTTCTGCATTAAATTAATTTAGTATTAAACTGTCGACTGCGGTCTCTCGACAGATATGATGCGCGCGCACTTATGCACGCTCACGCAGATGTTTCTTCCTTCCTGTCATCCTCTTCCTCTTCGTCTCTCTCACACGCTAATGCGGATGCTGACAGATATGAACGTGATCTATGACTTTATCGTGTTGTTTCAAACATTGATGCGATGCCTTCCTCTGTCTTTTGTGTCCCCGCAGAGAGCAAAGAGGTGTACAAGAGACAGGTGCTGTCAATCACATCCATCGCTATGGCAATCAGCCTCCTGGGAACCCTGTGCATGGCCCTCTACTGCCGCAACAAGTGAGAGGATGAGCACACGGCAACACACGCACACACACACACACACACACACACACACACACAGATACACTGTCTTTACCTGCTCATGTGTGGATATGTTGTCACTATTCTTCAAGACCTAGTTCCAGATTCATGCAGTCTAAGTGCAGAGGAGGATGTGGTGAAATTGCAAAAAAGAGTAATCAGACAATCACATCGGTTTTAAACATATATTCAGTTGTTTTACCCTACTGGGAAACACGAGTTGATATGAACTTTGACACATCAGGTTCACTCACTGTCACTCGTACGTTCTCACCCAACTCTTAGATGTAATCACGCACAAACCTCAAACCAGATGGGATTTTGTCACGAAGACGTTGGCAGGCGCATTAGTCGCAGCGACTTCTCATTTCATGCGAAACCGCCAGTTTTTCCTTTCATTTCACCGTAAACTGAAAGTTGCTCCGACGATTTTCAAACTTTTAAAACTCGCTTAGACGACAACATTTGTGGTCGAAATCTGCCATAAAGTCCTAAAGTAAGCGTTAAACGTTAACGTGTTTGGTAATAAGCCCGGTTGGGTGTGGGCAGACGGAAAATGCCCAAGGAGACATTTTTGTTAATTTAGTGAAGGACGATGGAACATGTTGAGGCATCAAACAATCTCGAGCGAAGTCCCAGACCGGGTATTTGCAACAATTTGTAAATCTCATTATGCGCACACACATATTCATAGCCTATTATAACCCAAAGGTCATCTCATGTGGCTCTCCTGCTCTCCTTCTCTCTCCTGTCTGTCCTTCCCTCTCTCTCTCTCTCTCTATTAGCATATTTTTTGCAGTGCATGCCCTGTGTGCGCACATTAATTGGCATATGAATGGCTGCAGGAACTTTGCATAGCTATTTTCTCACCAGGACGGGTCAAACATCCGGTGCGTAGCTGGTCCGTCATTCAGGTTGTGCGGACCGGGTGCCGTGATAGACGGCGCTGTAATTCCATAGGCTTCCCTCTGTAATGTGATGATGTGAGTGAGTGAGCAGCCCGACAACAAGATAATCGGATAAAAGGCGTGATGGACAGGCACCGACAGCGAATCCGTAATTGAGTCAGGAATGGGTTTCGATGGAGAAGGTGCGTACGGATCGGGAGGAAAGTGTTGATGCAAATCTGAGTGACCTGAATCGAGGTAAAGCCAGGAGGTCCTCTCACACGGAGGCAGACCATGCTGTAGCAGTTGATCTGTAATGTGTAATGCCTGGCCACATTCCAAATAACTGGGGGTCAATAGTTCACCTCCAACCAATCTGAATTTAAAGTTATATTGAAAAAAAAAAAAGAAGGTCAAAATACAGAAAATTGGACCAAACTGCTGAAACTCAAAGGTCAAAGCGCCTCTGCCATCTTGTACTCTTCAAGTGTGGAGCGGGCTGATAGTTTATGTGAGCCTGTGCCACTGACTGGGGTTCTGAACAGTACGTTCTTAAAGTCTGATTATTGACTCCAGGCTGGCGGAGAGACGAGGGAACGTTTTCGTACCTTCAGGCTGTGATGAGCCTCCAGTTAACGCCGTGACGTGATCGCGACTTCGGCCGTGTAAAGCGTCTGCTGGCCTACGGTGGGCGGGACAAGACCGGGAAGAGAAGGCGGCAAAGCTCCCTGAATTAGATTCCTCGGGTGTCCCGGGTGGCGCTTCCTAGTGAGCGGCGTGCACCGGGGCCTACGCCACCAGACTTGAACCGTGTTAACACCGTTTCTGTGTGTTTTCTGACAAGAACCTCAAGGATTTAAGGATTCAGCAAAATCCAAATTTACAAATAACTCGTCCATCACATGCAGTGTGGCGAAGGGAATGCCGTGATTATGGCAAAATCAATTACGGGAAAGGAATAGTTAGAGGTAAGCAACAGCTCAGCACAACTCATAAGAGCGTGAGCTGGTGAGAGCTACAGTCTCCTTCGTAGAAAGTTGAGCTCACTGCACGGAACGTCCGCTGATCACAGTTTCTTCAAGATGACCGGGAGGAGTCGGGACTCATGAGTGAGGTCTGCCTCCATGCACCACCGGGGTCAAACTAATCACCCGTCCAGTCAGGGACTTCAAGTCCGTCGGCGTCTTCGCAAGCGCTACGAAGCATCCTCCACCAGATTCACGACACATTTGAGGAATGAAGAGACTTCAAAACATCTTCACAGAATTCATAAAATGGAGTCAATATATGCTGGGATTTTTTTTTTTTGTATCACTGCTTTGGGAGGAAAAGAAGGAGCGCTAGAGAGAGAGAGAGAGAGAGAGAGAGAGAGAGAGAGAAAGCTGCTTTGTTTGGTCAATAGCTCACTTTCTTCTTCTCCTCCAGTCCCCAAGGGCGTGAGACTGGAGGAATGCAATTCTCCTTGGCCTCTGACTCATTTTTAAAAAGTGTGTCGGTGGATGAGTCTGAAAGATTCTGCAGAGTTTCTGCCGTGTACTTCATCAGAATGACACAGGATACTTTGGACATTTAGAGAGCAAAGTAGGGATAATGGCCCATGCATGTAATGGAGTAGACGATTAAAAACAAAAGTAAAATGCTTTATTCTGTACTTTAACCTTTTATGCTTGCTATTTATTTTTTCACTGCTGTTGTGTTTGAGGTTTCTGGAAAACCCTCAGAGCCCCGATTGGAGCCAGCTGACTCTGGGAAAAGAGGACTTTAAAATGATCAATTAAGAGAGGAGACCGCAGCTGATGAGTTATGGAGACGATAGACAGCCTGACATGTTCACTGTTCCTCGAGGTGAGATCAAACTGATGTTCGGGGTTCCGTTCCAATCTATCGCTCTGACGACAGATCTTGGGGCCAAGGCTTTCCTTTTTTACCGTAGCGGGACTGTAAACAATGAGCAGCTCCAACGTTTACGGTCCGATTAGCAGCTTGAGATGCGAGACAGGAGTTGGAGTTGAGTAGCCAGCTTCCAGCGAAAACCCATCTTCAGCCGGTCACTGGCAGAGGTGCTTGAAGCGGCAACTCCATCCGTGGAGATAAATCGCCGTTTGCTGAATAGAAAAAAGGATAAAGGCTCTGGTGTTTGTTGCCTTATATACAGTGAGGTAAGTTCGGTTTGCCGCGTCCTGATTGGCCAGCTGTGGACGAATGATTGGAGGAGAGTACATTAAAGTTGTAAGTTAGAACTGGTGGGTGGGATTTGGTGGGAACGATGAGTCCAGAACATAACGATGACACTCGTGACGGACTCTAAACTGAATGCAACTGATGCAGGTACTTTGTCCCGGTGTGATTGCACCAGTAGGTGTTTCATCCTTATACTTAAAGCCACAATCACCACTTAATGATTCAATAATCAGCGACATCATACACTGACTGGTTGGGGATAGAAACCAGCAGATGATGCGCAGTACTTGGGCTGACAATGGTCAAAGGTCAAAATTCCACCTCCGGCATCATCCTTTTTCTGTTGTTCTTTCTCTTCAGGAGGCGCAGAGAGAAGCTCCAGGCCCACCTGAAGGAGAGTCGCAGTTTGAAAAACTACACCGCTAACTCCCATAATGCCCTGGACGCCAAGACGAGGGTCCCCAACAACAACCTGCAAATGCACGAGGTGACCGCCGCTGCTGTGTGTTTGCTTCTTTTAAATTGTTGACGTCCCACAGTGAAGGACTGCACATCCATGTAAATACGCTTGGAGAATGTATTACTGTGTGTAAGTCAGGGCGTTCCCATTTGGAGGACAGCATAAGAGCTGGACTTGGGCCCCTGAAGTAATCTTCTTAGACATCTAATACCACGAGATGCCGCACATTTAGAAGGCTTTGTTGCTTGAAAATTCAAAATGAACCCAAATCCAAGACCTATACAGCACAGGTTCCACCTCACAGCACCAGGATCTGCCGTTGAGTTTATCACCACCCCCCCCAGTACGTTTTTAGCTGCTTCATGAAATAGGTGGTGTTCCCGTCTCCACCTGGCCACTTGCATCAGGCTCACAGGTCTTTGAGTGAGCGATCGCTCAGCGGTTTGGGAGCTCGGTGCCGGGCCGGCGATGTCATTCATCATCTTCCCCGGCGCTCTTTGTCATCGCATCTCTCCCAGATGTGCGTTTTCTTTCGGGAGTAGCGGCATGGAAAACATCACATTAATTTGAGTGCCAGTCAAATCCACGTCTTCCATTACCTTGGAGGGGGAGTGTTTGTGTGCATTTGTGCGCCACTGTGTGCATGAATTAGCTGTAACCGTTTTGTTTTTTTTAACATCTCTATCATATGCAGATAGTTACTTATGCAATTTACACAGGTTCAAAGCCTCACGTCAGGCTTTGTTGGATGAATAGTATGTTTCCTCCAAGGGCACGATTTAAATGTACAATGAAGCAAAGCCCGAGTACTGTACACACTCTCAATCCATCATACGCACATTAACATGCACAAGGTGGATGAATCACTGCGTGGGAGAAGCACATGTTTATCCTGTATGCGAGACTCGGCTTGCATGAAGTCGAGATAATTACGATTCACGCTGGCGGTTCACGACACAGTTGACTAAGTCAGTCCTTGGCCTCGTTTTGTCCCGTCAGCATGAAAGAAAAACACTACGCTCGGTCTGCATTTCAGACATCGGTTATTTGACGAAACATCTTAAAGCGATACATCGGACTTTATTATCGTGTGGCGGAAAGTCAGAGGGAAGAAGTGAAGGTGACACCGAAAAAAACCACGGTTCCCTTCCTATCTCCTAGCAGCCAACACTAGTTCCCTTAAAACCACGAAGGATATCTCTGATCTTAACATAGTGGTTCACCAGTACTTGAAGCAATAGTTCACTATTTTGGGAAACGATATGCTATGCTAAGCTAACTGGCGATAGCCTCGTATTTACCGTTCCCCGTACAACAAAGCTGCTGTCGGTTACATTTTGAGGGAACAGATTTCTCACAGGTTTCGCATTTGACATCAAAGTTTAATCAAAGTCTGCATAAATCTGCGGTTTTCGGTGCACGGATGGGTCAAACACAGGACCTTCACCCAGTAGACTAGTGGTTCGGGTCTAAAGAAGTTATTTTAACCCAAAACATGATCTTTTACTAAACCTAGTTTTGTCGCCTAAATGTGAAAGTTATTCAGAATGCAGTTTCGCAAAAAGTTAATATGTGTGGTTTCTAAAATGTCGAGATTTAACGTATCCATGATTGGCAAAAACTAACATTCGATCCTGGCCACTGGGTTGACGGTTTTCCTATCTTACAGTGAGCCTAGTTCCCAAAATGTCAAACTTAAAAATAGAGGGATCAGACAAATTTTGAGTCATAGTTGGTGTAATCCCATCGCAAGATGGTCTCTAGTTGTGAGTCTTTTATTGTAATGATAATCATCATATATCTTCCCATATAGACTAATGCCTCAGGTGTATCACCGGTGCAACAAGGTGACAACTTACTGCATGAAGTGTTTCAACGCCTAACTTGAACCAACAGGTCAAGGAAGTTAAATTGTGGAAAGGAGCAGGGCTGCACAGGCCCTGTCCACTTCCATCTACAACCCAGAGACTTTAAAAACACAAGGGGCGTTCTCGCCTGGGGGATCTAGAGTTTCAGTCCACAAAAAGGGTTGAGATAAGAAGCAGCTTGGAGACAGAGCTAAACCCGAAGCTGGAAAGTAATCTGTAAAATTTGTGACGACGGTGTGTCAGGTGTGCCACCTCCTGTTAGCCTCAAAGGCTCAGCCGCCCCCGCCGAGGACGAAGAAAACCGGCTTCAAGGGAACGCCGGCGATCCGACCTTCCGCACGGATCCAGATCTTATTAGAAGTTAATCATATTACGTTGCAGTTTCAACCTAAATGTCCCAGTAATTGAGAATAAATAAGAGCTCTTCAAGTGCATGCAAATGGCTTCATGTATATTTATCAAATGGACACATATGAAACCGGATCAGTTATTGATAAGAAGGACGTCTGTTTAATGTGCAGCCAATTACACCAACGCTCTTCTTGCTCATTATTATTCGACCTTAATTGACTAAATGTCAATTAGATATTTTTTTTAGTAATACATGTTTCTACGTGTCTCATTAGAATGATCAAACCCGCTGCTCTTCTTTCAGCTCGGAGCTCCGGCACAACTTGAAAAATGGGTTCGCTGCACTTCATCACTTTACTTCAGCTTTGCAATATCTATTTCACACTTCCTGAAGAAATCACGGTTTAGGTTTTGTGCTTCTTTTGGAGATTCAGAGACTTTATAATGGGTGTCAATGTGTCCAGCTAGAGTCTGCCTCCTTTCAAGCCTCCTTTACCCTTAATAGATTAATGTCCATGTAACTGAGATCACTATTTACATATTTGTTCTGGCTTCAGCTCCCTCTTTTTTTAAAGATTATTTACACACGTTAATTAATAAATATTCAGCTACAGTTGATTCAAAAGTGTCCCTGTTGATTCTTCTGATTGCACAAGTGTTCCCAGCCGGTGTAGACCTGCACAGGTGTCAACAGTTTGGCCGATCGCACCGTGTGAGTCTGAAATATCTGCATTCATTCACAGCGGCTCTGCGGCAGCACTGCTGCGTCCCGGAGAGGAGACGCCGCAGGCTGACCAACGTCTGACACATCAGCTTTCACCAAAAACACTCTTTCCTGATTTGCGTAAAGTCATTCTTGTCCAAATTCCCAGATTGGAAAAAAAAAAAAAAGCAGCAGACCATTCTTTGTCACCTGTTTTCTAAGCCAGCAGTTATTTCCGTGTGTGTTTGCATTGCAGTAAATAGAGATCTGCATCAAATCGCATGCAAAAAAGCATGAAAGGCATCTTTATTGCACGTGAAAGGACATACATGGGATACAGGGTGATGCAGCCACATCTGCACAGCAGTGCCTAGGGTTAAATACAAGTGGAAGGAGCAACATAGCTGATGCTAAAAGTAGTCCTTTGGCTCTTATTTTGCTAATTGCTCTATTAGCACTGACTGAATGAATTACTGGTTATTGTTAACCGACGACAGAATGTACAGCTGCTGATATTTAACGTTTAAATGTTGCTTTTTTTTTTTTTTTTATTAAGCCTTTGGGGAACTTGCATGCAAATTAGTTGTTTTTTTGTATTTTGTCATTTTTCTTTTGTGCCGACGTGCCCCAAAAAAAAGTCACATTGATTTCTGTCTGCAGGCAATCAATTACCCGAATGTCTGAACGCAGAGCAACGAGCACAGGGTTAAGTTCAGTGTGTCACACGCAGCAACACGTTAGGGATTTGATACCTTCATTTATATTTATATAGTTCTGTTGCACCTGAGCGCATCCACATGTAGATAAACATCGCACATAACCGGGCAGCTCACGACTAGGACTGCAGAACTACCCTGTTAGTGGCCTGTTGTACAGAATGAGCTCCTCTTGATTAGCGCCGCAGGGCCCTTTTTGTCGGAGGTATTTGATTAAGCGGGGAACTGAGGAGCAGCAATCAGGTTTTACCACCTTATCGTGTATTCCACAGGTACCCCACTGAGTTTGACTGTCGTCGCCGCATAATTGAAACGGCTCCGTCTCTATCGTGAACAAGACTATCCTGAGCCTGATCCTGCTAATCTGAGGCCGCAGTGTGTTTGTGCATAGCTGTATATGTGTCTGTGTTTATATAAAGCTGTTATTGATGTGCAGCATCTCTGCACAAATCATAAAAAAATCATCTCCTGGTTCCTTCCGGATTATCTGTCAAGAAGAACCTCAGTACCAGAGGCGTACGGTCCCGATCTCAGAGATTAAAACATCCATTACAGTACACAGACGTGTATATATATATATATATATATATATATATATGTATATATATATATATATATTAATAAACGTCATTACGCGCTCCCCTCTGAACCGCAAATGTCGAGATTCAGCTTGAAGTCGCTGTCAAAGTAATGACTTTTGTATCTGTGTGTGTGTGTGTGTGTGTGTGTGTGTGTGTGTGTGTGTGTGTGTGTTTATGGAGCCAGAGAGCAGAGTGTCTTTGCCTGCAGCGATGTGAGAAAACATTACATTTATATTGATGACCTCTATAAACAGTCAGTATTGCTGTATGACACATGCACACGGTTTCCGGGTTGTTGTTTTTTTTCCCCCCTTGAGCAGTTAAGCCTAGATCTATTTTTAAACCGAAACAAGAGGGACGCTGAGCCACGCAGCGCCTCCGTTAACAGATCGGAGGCACTCGTTCCTCTTTTAGCTGGTAGGCAGAGATGTGTATATAAGTTAAACACAATAGTGTTTCTGCCTTTAACTGTAAAACAAAGCATTGATAAGTCGGTGAACTTCAGTTAGGATGAACAGGGGCGATTTGTTCTTCCAGTTATTTCTTCTTAAACGTGAATAAATTAACACGCGAGCTTCTCTGTTTGAAGAATTAACAGCCCGCTTTCTTGGGTCGCATGCATAATGTCCCACTTGAAACTGTTTTATCACAGACAGAGAAAAAGAGCAACTTTTGGCTGGAAGCGTCGGAGCACGGTGTCAGAAAAGCAGAGAGAGAGAGAGCGGAGATCAGAGACAGATTCAACAGGGTGGTGTTGGATTAGACTTTTACTGTGTATTTCTATTTTTTTTTTTTTTAAACTAACAATGTCAACCAATGCGCTGCGAAAAGGTGGTTCGGGTTCCCAAAAGTTGGAAGTGGAAAGCTAAATTGGAAAACTAAAAGTAGACGCGTCAGGAACTGCATGTCAGTTTCCACTTGCTAAATGCACAGGAGCTTTTCAAAATAAACTTCAGTGTTTACAGGGAATGTACAATGGATACAGGATCTTTTCAAAATAAACTTCAGTGTTTGCAGGGAATGTACAATGGATACAGGATCTTTTCAAAATAAACTTCAGTGTTTACAGGGAATGTACAGTGGATACAGTCTCTCTTTCAAAATAAACTTCAGTGTTTACAGGGAATGTTCAATGGATACAGGATCTTTTCAAAATAAACTTCAGTGTTTGCAGGGAATGTACAATGGATACAGGATCCTTTCAAAATAAACTTCAGTGTTTGCAGGGAATGTACAATGGATACAGGATCTTTTCAAAATAAACTTCAGTGTTTGCAGGGAATGTACAATGGATACAGGATCTTTTCAAAATAAACTTCAGTGTTTAGCGGGAATGTACAATGGATACAGGATCCTTTCAAAATAAACTTCAGTGTTTGTAGGGAATGTACAATGGATACAGTGTCTTTTTCAAAATAAACTTCAGTGTTTACAGGGAATGTACAATGGATACGGGATCTTTTCAAAATAAAGTTCTGATGTAGGTTTGCTTAGTTTTTAGGTTTAATCAGGCAACAAGACTTGGTCAGGCTTAGGAAAAGATTGTCGTTTGGGTTCAAATAAGTCTGTTTGTCACGTAAACAGGGTACGTTAAGTACATTATGTACAGTGTATATATATATATATATATATATATATATATATATATATATATATACTACAAAACTGATACGTTGATTTGGTTTCACGAGGGACACGAACAGCGGTCTCCTTGGTGAATGTTTGTTTGACTCGTCCAACCCCTCGGCCTCCCAAAGCGTATTTTCTCACATCAGTTGCGCTGAACGTCTAATAATGACAGCTATTAGTCCACCCGATGCTATTCTGACCAAGATACCCAACAACAAATAACTCCCAGCCAGTCGGCGTCAGTCCCTTTTATGTATTTACAAAATATGACAAGGATTATGTCAGCTGTAGAGACACCTCCGTGAGTTCAACCTGTATCATTATAAAGCAGCTCTCTGTGTCATTCCCCAAAGATAACGTGTCAATTCTTTTATTTGAAAACTGCTACACCCCCGAAAAATCAACTCAAAGTTAAAGTCGGCACAACACGGAGCGGTTCCACCTTGAAACAAGACGAGCGCCGTTTGAACACTTGAGCTACGGCGCTCCTCCTAACGAACCTGCCTTCTAATCATCGACACTTCTGCCTTGGTGCAGCTGGTAGTCTATCTATATATATATATATATATATATATATATATATATATATATATATATATATATATAGATATATATATATATAGACGCTGTAAATTTGAGTTAAGAGAGAAAGTGTGTCACAGTTTTATAAGTACAAATCGGCCTTCGAACGCCTGGATGGTCACATAACCGAGGGAGCGACTGTCATGCTAATGAGGCTGGTGTCCTGCAGAGGGATTGCGTCAGTGACAACCATGTTACTCAGACATCAAACTAAGAACATCGTCTAAAAAAAAAAAAAAAAGAAGAAGACTTTGTGTAACAAGGTGTCTCTTCCCACCTCATGTCACGGAAGAGTCTTTCCAGACGACGGCGAGAGAGAAGCCGGTCTCCGCCGAGATAGATGCGAACCACCGATAGGGTTGTGTAGCAGATAAGAAATGAAACGGGCGCCGCCGCGCTCCTCACATCTTTAAAAGCTTTTAAAGTTTAAAACCTGAAACACTTTCTTGTGTCGCCCCGTGTTCAGCAGATCTTTTTCTGCCGTGTAACTGAGTGAGTCTGCTTTGTCAACCGTATTGTGAAGTGCAGAACAAAAGAACTGTTTGGGTTTTTTTTTTTATTGCATATTTGTCTCTTCGGAGATGGAGGAGGAGGAGGGGGGACGGGGGGGACGGGGACGGACATGAAGAGAGAGTTAAGAGGCAGACGCTGGGACTCGCACCGTGCCACGGTATAGCGCTGATTTAGACATCCTGTCACGACGGCTGCCAGAAGGAAAGAGGGAACGAGGAGGGAGGGAGGGGACGAGGGAAGGATCATTGCGGATGAGGGAGGGAT
The DNA here is from genome assembly GCF_023349555.1 of Cebidichthys violaceus. Taxonomy (NCBI): domain Eukaryota; kingdom Metazoa; phylum Chordata; class Actinopteri; order Perciformes; family Stichaeidae; genus Cebidichthys; species Cebidichthys violaceus. Next base: position 426,983 of record NW_027176772.1, read on the forward strand.
TCAAAAGGGGGATGGAAAGCAATAAAAAAGAACAATATACAGCAGTATTATAGAAAGAATGCATTTCTGAGCAAAATGAAACATTAATCTTGTCAGAGATCACCACAGTGACTCAAAGGCACGACTCGCCGACGTGTTGTTTGAGAGGACAGACGAATGTGAGCCAACAAAAACTTTGGTTTTTATGAGCCAAATGAATGTTGAAGGAAGGAGGCACTGGTGTTGCGTAACGACGGTAACGTATCGGCTGGTTTTGTGACACTTAATTCTCCATCTCTGCACATATCTCCATTCTCCTTTTTGTAATCCGGATCTTTCTTTATGCCGCTGTACAAAGTACAGAGCGACTTAAGTGCATAGATTTACCGATCCACGTTCCCCGCTGTGATGAATCCAGCCTTTGAAAGGAGCTTATTAATGATTCATTTCTTGCCATTTCCGCCTTATTTGATGATTTCACTCACAGAAGAGATAAGACGCAGAGACGCGTCAATTTGTAAATGATATGTGTATATATATATATATATATATATATATATATATATATATATATATATATATATATATACACGTTGCCATGAAGGCCGTTATCGCAAAATCCACTGAAGGCAGAGCAACTGTTCCCAAACTTTTTGGGGCTCGTGTTCCCTTAAAGCGAAGCGATGTCACAAAGTAGTGCGTGCTTTGGAGCTCCAGCATGTTGTATAACCACAGTGTTTGATTCCAGCCTTGGGACCATTTGCTGCATCTCTCTTCACTCCTCAAATTCTACACTGTCCTCTGTCAAATAAAGGTAAAAATGTCCAAAAAGTAAAGTGACCACAGGGAGCTTTTTAACTGGTCATGAAATAGTCTTAATTTAGTACTGATGCCTCGATATGACCTGCAAGTAAACAAGAGCATCACTGAGGAGATTGGCTGTTATTTGTCGAATTTAGACAATCATTCAGGTTCACCAGAAACTCTCTCAGCTCAGACTCCGGCCCCCCGGCAGACAGACCCAGATCCACTTTCTCTGCCGCCTTTGATCTGTATTTAGATCTCCTGCAGGAGGAGGCTGAGCTCAGTGCATCTGCGTACCTTCCTCCGGCCAGGAGCGGAGCTTTTGCCTTCGCTGCCCAGCCGGTCCCCCCCCCCCCCCCCTCCGCTGGGAGAACTAACATTGCTGTAGACCCGGGTTACCTTTTATTGCTGGGCCCGCTGGAGGGAAGGGAGGTACAGGAGAACCAGAACCGGGACTGCGAGTGGCAGAATGTCAGACCCTGCTGCAGTAGAATGCAAAGATTTCAAAAGGGAGCCTCTCCACGCGGCTCAATTTACCTCAATACCTGAAAAAGAGGAAGATGAAAAAGGTAGAGGAAGGTGGAAACGAAGGCAGAAATAGATGTAACCGGACTCTTCCAGAATCAAGGCAGTAGGCAGAACCCTCCTCGGCGCCGTCAGCGTGTGAGAAAGAGCGAGGCGGGAGTCTAGAAATGTAAGAAATCTCAATATACCCTGCTGAAGTTTGATCCTGAGTGGGAACACGTTGTGTAGCGTGATGTAATGCAGCCAAAGTTGTCCTCAAAACATGTGAAGTGCAAAGCAAACTCTACTGTTCTCCTTTTTGTTTCCGCAGTTCTGCAAACGATCGGCCCAGTCGCGCCAGGGGAACGTCTGTGGGTCCAGCTTCACGCACTGCAACATCTCCACCACGCCGCCCGACGGCTCCAGAGGAGCGGCCAAACATCAGAGGTGAGACGCACACACACACACACACACACACACACACACACACACACACACACACACACACAGTCGCATACAGGCATAACGTCACACTCAGAGATGCAGCCCCCCCCCCCCCCCCCCCCCCCCCTCCGCTCACTGCATGGAAACGGCAAATAATACCAACTTCAGTGTCCTTTCCTCTAATCAGCGGGGACGCAGTGAAGAGAGAAATTGAATTACCCACATTACAGCGGAGCCAAAGTTAATTGCTGATTCACGGCAAGAACGATAGCCATTATAATTAAAAGCTATAAACATGCTAATAAGCATATCTATAACATTCGTGAACAATGAGGAGATGGGACAGAGATAAAAAAAAAAAAAAAAAAACGGGGACATTTATGAGCCAACGCAGGCGCGTAAATCCCTGTAAGCTTTCCTCTCGCGCTGCTCAGCGGCGTGGTGTTTTGGCGCCGGCGTGTTCGTCAGCAAGCGACGCGCTCCCGACGCGCTCCCGACGCGCTCTTCTGACACAGCTGGAAAATTCACGTATTTTTTGCCAAGGCTGAATTTTCCGTTGCAATAAACATATTGTCAGAGGTAAGCCGAAGAGACGAGAGCTCCCGCAGTGAGAACGTCATCGGTGTTCACTGTTTCTATTTGAGAGTTAAAAGACAGGATTCAACATGAAACCTTTGCATGGAGGGGGGAGGGTGGGGGGGGGGGTGAGTAAAATGCACACATGATGCTTTTTTTTTTTTTTTTTTTGGACTTCTCTCTCCTTCATCGCCACTCATTCACACACTCGTGGGGTTTTTGACCTCTAACTGCTGAGCGACTCTAACGGAGCAGCTGAGGTCGAATCAGCTTTTGTTTTTCCGAGGGGATCCGCTGCGGCGGTTGAGAGGAAATGCGTTCAGACAACCCTCAAACCACAAAGTCCGCTTCTCTCACCTTTTTTCTGGCTAAAACTCCTGCGAGGCTTTTCTCTCTCTCTCTCTCTCTCTCTCTCTCTCTCTCTCTCTCTCTCTCTCTCTGAGCTGATCACGAGATTACTTGGCTGGTGGCCCGTTCCTCTTCCCACAAATGACTTTCTCAGCGGGCGAGCAGAGTTTATTTGTTTGCAATCGCGTCAGCTTAGGCAGAGACTTGGGACACTATTGTGTGTTGGGAAACCACGAACCAAAATAGCCAGAAAGAAACTGACCGGGGTTAATTCTGTGTTTCATGAATATCTCGTTTAAATGCTTTTTATACAAAAACTCTGCCAGCACTATTAAGTGCCTGACTGTAAGCGGGGCTTTCAGTTGCTTTCAGTTGTTACGGCTAAGAAGCCCAATTTTAGAGGCAAATCTCTGCTTCAAAACAGCAGAGTTAAATAGGAGCGAGGGCCTGGAGAGGACATTTACCACTCCATGACTTCAAGTGAAGATGTACTGTCCCCCATTCTCTTTTATAAGACTATATGAAACCAAAGAGGACATGTGGATAACGCCACGCTTTCTAATTATTGTCACACAACTGATTAACTAACCAGAGGTCATTTTAATGACCTCAACCTGTTTGGTGACTCTGGTACTACACTCGCATTTTTCCCCGCAAAAGGACATTTTGTGTGTTCAACAATAACTCCTGAATCTTTATTGAATTCTTTTTTTTCCGTAGAAGCGGTTCCTTGTCTCACAGCCCGGATCAGAGAACCCGGGTGGCCCATTGGTCAGCTCCACGCAGGACCCCGCCCATACCCAGGGGAAAGCTGAATCCGATTGGAGGATCCAAGTTTTCAGGCCACGCCTACCAACACCTTCAGGAAGTGGACTCATCGGAGAGGGAGGCGCTAGGAGGGTGAGGAGATTCTACTGAAGGCCTAGATGACAGTTATTGACTCTATTAGTGACACAGTTTAACAGAAGTCTCTCTGTGAGACAAACACGGACTTTCACCCAGGACACCTCTGTTCATGTCAGGTGTGAAACCACGTCAGCGTTGACTTATTTTACCAAAGTTTTTGAAAAAAACACGGCGCCAGATTGGTACCTGGAGCGCCACAGTCTGAAGCTTCGGTATTTGACAAGTTGGGAGAAGAAGTGTTGAGCTGAGAGATTTTTGGAGTATTTTAAGGTTTCATCCTCACTTTCTTTCTTTCTATCTCCACTTTGCTGCTCCGCTGTATCCTCCGTGTGCTGAGTCATTTCAATGAAAGCCACTGACTGAAAAAATACAGACTTGCCACGGACAAAGCTTTGGATTTCATTTCAAGAGTGGATATTTCAAAGCCAATTCTGTGATATTTTATTCCCCCCCCCCCCCCCCAAAAAAGGCCGTAATGGTTTTTTTTTTCTTCTTCTTTCTTTTTACCTCCTTTAGCCTCCCCAATCTCTTTGTTTTCCAATCTGCTGAGCGAAGATAAAAACAAGGTCACGTTATGTTGCGGTCTGCAGTACGGTGGCACGAGTTCAAAAGAAATGCTTTTTTCGCCTCATGCCTGTGCTTTTAAGGACACGGGCTGCACATCCACGTTCTCCTCTCTCTCTCTCTCTCTCTCTCTCTCTCTCTCTCTCTCTCTCTCTCTCTCTCTCTCTTTCCCTTGCTGACACCCCGTCAAGCCTGCGCTGAATTCTGAATCTCCGGCTTTTTAATGCGACGGCTTAGCAGGTAGACAACAATGAAATCCTGGCGCTTTAAATATAAATATGTGCGCATACGGTATAGCAGCTAGGGGGGGGGGGGGGGGGGGGGGGGGGATGCAAATGATCAGTGCGAATGATTAGCGAGGAAGGTGTCGAGTGTGAAAGGAGCTGTGCTTTGACCCGTGTGGGGGTTTTTTTTTGGGGGGTGGGTCATGAGTCAGTGCTTTACCCCACCTGGACTGGCAAGCCTTACTTCAGGCGTTCAGGTCCCAGCGGTCCCGGCTCAGGATAAAGCTCCACATGACCTACATGCATGCTAATAGAGAGAGAGAGAGAGAGAGAGAGAGCATACATACAGTGGGCATACATGCACACGGGGAGGGACCGTTGCCCTTTTTTGCTGCGATCACTCTTTATTTCCTTATTTAAGCAGGATATTTCACGCTCCATTGTTTCCCAGATGTACAGAGGGACACTCGAGCTGCTTGAGTGTGCAGCATTTCCTCAACACAAGTGTTGACCCGGCGCCGCTCAGGCGACCCTCCGGTAAAGCCCGAGCGGCCTTTTTCGGTCATAGAAAGTCCGACCACGTCATTTGCAACATTTCCGCATGTAATTATTATGCATTTTTTTAGGCTTTTCACGTTTGCCCAGATGTCCTTGGTTTGATCCAACCGTGCCCTCTGGTCAGCCGAGGTTACCTCTGGTTGGCCCAAACGATCTCCTGGTCAGATGTCAAATGTCTCTCGAGTGTCCTCCGGTTGGCCCAAAGCGTCCTTTTGCGGCCCAAAAGCTGCTCCGCTTCGACTCCTTCTTTACATATTTATTTTTTTTGCCCCTTCACCGGGATTGCAGCGGTGTGCACAGAATGAAAAAAAACCTGCGGACGGACGGACGGACGACAGGCTCCCTCTCCCGCGGTACGGTTGTCTGAGTTGCCATGGAGACATTTGACCATGAATTTTCGGAGAGACCGTAGGGAGAGCTGCGGAGACGGAGACCGAAAATAGAGAGACAACCGGTTTGAATCCATTCTGACACAGACGGAAAGCGTTCAAAAAAAAAAATCGAGTAAAAGAAGAAAGAAACAGGGGCAGCAAAAGGATGTGATAGAGGAGTGTGCAGATAGCACATGACAGTTGGAGAAGGCTTTAAAAGAAAGGGTGCCCGTTCTATTCCATGCCTGTTAGAGAAGCCTTGCGTTATCTCAACAAAATGGCTGACAGGGAGACAGAATGTCCTGTGTTGTTACTTCTATTTTAAGATAAAGCTGTCTCCAAAATGGCTGATGGAGATACTGCACACAGTTTTATATTTCTGTCCACCGTTTGCAGGATTTTATGCAGCAAACATGCCGGGTTTTTTTTTTTTCTCTTCCCCCTCCCTCGCTCAGCTTTTGTTTTGCGATGTATTACATCCGCAACCTTCAGTTAGAAAAGTCACAGCTTCTGTGCGTAGGCGTGTTCACATCTACATGTATGTACGAATCTGGAACGCTTCCCAGTTTGAAAAGGTCGCCGCATCACGTTTACATAAAGGATTTTGCTTTTGACTTCGGCAGCGAACAGATGCGATATAGTCGGAAATGATCTGGATTAATGAGAATGACTGTTAACACTTGTGCATATCATGAGCTCCTGTGAAAGATAAAAGCCCAGTCACTTATCTCACCTCACTTGCAACACAATCTCTCTGTAATACCCCTCTAGCTGTTCCATCGTCGCTCCGGGGTCTATATTTGAACTCCCGTTTCATAGATTTTTTTATTTTGATTGTGTTTCAACACATCAAAAGAGGAGATTTGTCTGTGAATGTTATCTTGGGAATTAGCACCCTAGCATCATCCTCTCTTATCGCTCACGGGATCCTCTCTGTGGGCCTCGCTTAAATCTCCACTGTGGGGCTTTTTTTTTTTTTGGTGAGGTTCGGAAAACAAAAGGAGGACGGCGTGATTTTTTCCTTTTTTTCCCGCCACTATTTTCTGCGAGCCTCGACGGAGAGCGTGTGATGCGGTGTTACAAGGGAGAGGGACTCCCGAGTTTGATTTTTGACTTGGCAGGAAAAGGCTAGCCTTTGCAGAGGATTATGAATTATTACACAAAGATAACGAGGCTCTGCTCTGGAACGCCTGCGGGATTCAGACACCGACGGCGCCGAAAAGGCCGCGGTCAGCCTTATAAAAAGGCGAGAAAGAGATTACTGGCTGGGCTCCGTGAAGTCAGGTTCAAGGCCCAGATACGGGAACAGAGACTCGGCTGTAAGGTTGCAGAGAACACACGGCAACAAGTATATCTCCATTCAGTGAGCTGAACGGAGCGAGATGAGCCTGATCATGAAGGCCACCAGGACCCACCACTGTCAAGACAAGAATAGTGGTTCAGAGGCATACATTCAGTTTAAAGAGCCAGATAGTCCAGGCAGGGCGGGTGGGAGGAGAGGTGGACGGGTCAAACAAACACAAGCTCACTTCCAGGAGAGCGCTTATTCGTTTCCAGCGTTAAAAATACACCGACCGAGCTCTTTATTTGACGCATTGGAGTGAGAATGTGTTAATTCAGCTCATCTAAAAAGGAACTGCGTTTCCACATCAACACAATTTTCTAAATCTCATTTGAATAAAAAAAACTTGGAAGTGTTGGAAACGGGGATAAGGGGATAGCAGCGTCCCGGTTTGTTGCGCTGAATTCTTGCTCCTCAGTGGCAGCGTTCAGTGCCAAAGCAGGAAGCAGTGCGCCCCCTTATGTCGCTGGAGGTAAAGGTCTGGAGGCGCAGGGAGCGGATGGGCTTGTACTTCATACAAGAGATCTTATATTCTGTCTCTAATGTTACATTTTGCCTTTTTTTATTAACTGTAATCATCCCTTAAAGGTGCATCTTTGCATCCAGAATGATTCAAACCAAAGTCCAGCTCAACTTAAGAACTAAAATGAAGAATATCAGCTTCTATGGGTCTCAATATGTCAGATTCTGCAGCTGGATGTTCTGCTGTATTCCCACTGTCAGGAAAGAACTGAGTGTTTCACTTATGGTGGCGTTAAGGAGGGGATTCGGATTACCGTACAGCTGCACGCAAACACTCGTAAACTCTGATTTCTCCCCGTTACCCCGCTGCTGGTGTCGCGTAAACAGACATTAACGGTGGAACAAGCGAGATATCGAACGCGCACGGTTTAATCCACGAGGGTCGAGCAGAAGGACGGCAAAAACAAACGAGCCGAGACAAACGGGGACGGACAGAATAAATTGGCAGGATGCAGGAAATGAGGACGAGGTTGATAAAGGCGATGAACATGCTGCACAGACGGGTTAGGGTGTAGCGCAGGGTAAAACATGCTAACGCGCTCTTTGGGAGGAAGCGGCAGAGGAGGTAAAGGTACGACCGAAAAGGCCGAGATTAAAAACTTAAACAGATGTAGAAAAGAGACAGGAATCAGTGCGGTTATACAATCTCTGAGCAAACGGGACTCAAAAGGGATTCTCAAACAAAGCAAATGGTCTTGACCTAAAACTGGAGCTGCTAAAAGAGAAAAGAAATTACCACGCAGCGACGCCCCATTATCTCATTTGTCCTTGACCAAAGCCGAACTCCTTAAACTTTAAACAACTCATTTCCAACATACTTTTGAGTCATTAAATCAATAACATAAAAAGTGAACTCACAGTTACCTCTTTCGCTTATATAAGGGGAGTAGAGGATCTTTTTTTTTTCCTTTTTTTTATGCGTGTGAGCGGACTCCGAGACAAAGAGATGAAAGAAAGATGTCACGGCTCATCGTCTTCCCTCTCGGCGTACTCGGTTAGCCTGCGAGATGGCAAAGGGCGGAGAGCTGTCCCTCTGTGTATTCTGGGGCTTTTTCGGCGTGGGAGTTTGAAAAAGGCGATCCGGTTGAAATCGCACTCGAAGCCGTCATGTCTTCTCTAGGTGAAGGGAGGAAGTGTTGCTCTCCCTGGAATAACCTTTGCTCCTTTCTCCCCCCCCCCCCAGGTGTGAAATGCACCTGGAGAACCAGTGTGTCGACCCCCGACGAGATGCCTTCCTACATATGCAAACGCCCGCGTCCACGGAGGCGTCGTCGCCGTGGAGCGGCCGCGTGGAGGCGCGTTCCGGCCCGTCAGAGCACAGCGATCCCAACCCCAACGCCCGCAGCCTGCGCAGGCCCGGACGCCGCCACGCCCAGTTCCCGCCTCCTCCGTTTCGCTCCTGCTCCATCCCCATCATCCCCTCCGTCCAGTGTCACAACGAGGTGTCTTGTATGCAAACCGGCGTCACACCGGCGACGACGGTGGCGATGTCGGTCCCCTGCGGAGCCGCGCCCTGCAAGGAAGCGAGGAGAGAGAAGGCGGTGTGTTTCGCCTCCTGCTCGTCCGTCATTGGTCAGCAGCGGGACGAGGTGGCGCTGCTGCTGGAGGAGGCGCAGGAGCAGCTCAGGGTGTTGGCCCTGGCTCACAGGAAGCAGGAAGAAGGTGGCGTCTGCAGCGGCGGATCGACGGCCGCGCCGGCGGAGGCCAGAGAAACTGTTTGCTTCCTGAACCTTAGCGGAGGAAGCGCCGGGGCGCTGAGCTGTAACGGACCCACGCAGACCCAGTTACTCAGCCCCAGCCTATCACACAGAGACCTGGGCCAGAGCGGCCAGTGAAAGGACACGATTCAGGACTTTCACTTTGGGTTTGACGGTGTTTGACAGACGATGGCGTCCTGCATTTGTGAGACACGGAATGGAAATGCCGAATTAAAAAAAAAAGAAAAAGAAAAAAAAAAAAAGTAATATCATGGAAATTCTGAAAATGTTACTGATGATATCCTGTGTGGATACGAACACTTCTGTGTGGCCGCCTTCACGCCAACTGACAGTCTGGAAGAAGAGAGGAAAAAATAATATTTACATGCATTTATTTACAAGAGGAACACTTCTACTTAGGCAAAAAGAAACCAAATAGTCTGTCAACTCCATGGTGTTTTTAATTGTAAAAAGAATATATAAATATATATATATAAATATATATGGATATAAATATATGGAATTCAAAAAGTGACCAAGTACAAAGTTGAAGAACACAGGAATGATGTAACTATTTTTCTTTTTTTTTTAAGTTTTTCTTCTGTATTAAGTCACATGTTTGGTTCGGGCTCGATGCAAAGGAATGAACGTCATGAACGTCACGCCGCACGAGCCGTGAGTCGGACTCCATGAGAGTGCACAGAGGAGCCTCCGCACCAATCGCCCCCCCGCCCCCGCCCCCCCTCTCTCTCTCTGGCCTCCTGAAAACCTGTCTACCCAGCCAAGAATTACAGTACACCCCTCTGTGGTTACCAACAACACTCTGAGGATTTACGACAAAAAAAAAAACTCCCCCGGCTGTGCGTGTGTTTGCATGTGTGTGTGTGTGTGTGTGTGTGTGTGTGTGTGTGTGTGTGTGTGTGTGTGTGTGTGTGTGTGTGTGTGTGTGTGCTGAAGCGGCGAGGGGAGAGAGGGAGAATCTACAGATTTGAGGGGGCAGATTGTTAAAAGACGACACGGACGCTGACTCCACTTTGGCCAGTGTTTCAAACCAATCCAGATTATTTTTCTTTTTGTTACAATTATATTTTCACACACTGTGCGCTCACACACACACACACACACACACACACACACACACACACACACACCTGTGCATTACTTGGATGAACGGACAGAAGGACAAAGGGAAGGACAGAGGGCTAAGGGTCACCACAGGAGCTAATCTGACATTTGTTTTTCTTTCTTTTTTGATTTTTTTCCATTTTTCGGTTATCGATGAACAATGCTGCTTTCTGGGGCCGACGGGAGGGAAGGACCACACGGTTTTGGGGGTGTTGAAACAAATAAATGTCTCTATGTTGTATCCTATGAATCGGAAGCTTTTGAACCTCTGTATGAACTTACAGCCAAATGTTTCTGGTGACAAAAAGTAAAACAATGGTTGCAATTCTGGTAAAGATTTTTCAAAATAACGGTTGTTTCGGTTGATTGCTTGGAAGACATTTTGACACCTTTTTAAAAAAAAAGCACCCTGTCCAAATGTGCATGCTGGATGACATCAGTCTGGTTTACAGTGATATACCGTATTTATCCTTTGGCCTTCTCACACACAGATTTGACGGGTGTCAAGAAGACCAGTACTCACAAGGTTCCTGTCCCAATTAGCTGGTAGTTCCCTCTTTTCACCACGCTGCCTGGAATACAGAAATCAATGACGAATAATGTTTTTAAATACGGTTTCATTTCAAAATACTACTCATCCATTTGTGAAGATATTTCGATACCTACATGTCCAAATTTCCACCCATAAAGCTTTGTCTATTGATGTCAATCTAAGGGTTTTAATTAATGTCGCTAGTCAGCAGCGTCTCTTTATTCAACGCTCAGCTAAGAGCAGCCGTCTCGGTCCAGATGGAGGAGGAAGGGGAGCGGTGGCCTTGCTTCTACGGAATCCTACCAATTCTATTGATTTGTGTTTTTATTTTAACAAAGTGCAACCAAATTGAAAGAGATTTGATTTGGAGAAAAACTTGAGGCCAACTCAATTTGAATAGCAGAGTTAAAGCGGGAACGATGAGCACAAGTGTGGCAACAATCCTCCTCAAAGTGTCCCCGGCTTGCTTTCAAAGGGTTTGCTGCTTAAACAACACTTCAGACAGTCAGAGTGACTCCTGGATGTTCTGTGTGTGTGTTTCTATGAAATGAGTCCTGAACACTGAACTCTCTTAGCTGCCGTCCTTCAACCTGCTCTCAACCATCCGACTTCGCTCCTTTCTCTGTCACTCTCCCAGCCGTGTGAGCGGTTCAGAGAGGTCCGATCCAATGACGCAGGTCGCTCCGGATTAGATCACAGAACCCGAGAATTCAAACCTGTACTTTTCAAAACACCTTGATCCTCGTGAACCCTCTCATTCAACACAGGCGAGCACTCAGAACTCAGCTTCTTGCTTTCTTTCTTTCTTTCTCTATTTCTTTGAAGACTTAGACACAGATCCCCCCCCCCCCCAAAAAAGGCGCTTTTCTATATATCATATTGCTGAACCTCAACAGTTTTGGTTATTTGATACTGATGTCCATGAAGTCCATTATGTCCTCCTCACCACAACAACACACTGATGACTTGCAGAATCGGAGGTCGATTGGCGCTGCTGTGCGCGGAACACGGAGCAAAAAAAAAAAAAAAAACCCCAATGTGAATGTGTTTGTTTGACCAACTGTAATCAGTGTATGAGCTTTTAACAGATAAACGTCTGCAAGCACTGTGTGGATTTGTCTTCTTATCTGAGGCGAGGCCCCCGCAACCGGGAACGTTCATCGACCGCACGCTTCCACAACATCTACGTCGCAAACGCTCCGTAGGAAACGCACGCGTGGGTCACGACCGGATGCCCGACACGCGTGACCCTCATCGTCAGCGCACCTTGAGAGAACTGCAATTACCTTCGACACGCGTGAACTCAAGCCCTCAAACCGCATGTGAGCGTCGGCGGCAATTACGCAAGAGAGGAGCAGGAAAGACTCCTTTAATGGAGGCGTCGCCGCTCTCCGCTCTCACCGTGTTTAAGGGGGGGGGGGGGTTTTCCCCCGTGTGCCGGTGATTGAAAACTGCGTTGCTTCTTATCCTGCTGGTTTAACATTATAAGAAGCAGCATTGGAGGAACAATGGGGGGGGGAGGGGGGTTGTGTTTGATAAGAAAAACCTCATTGGCTTTAATTAGTAGTCACAGATTTTTGAGATGGGATCACAGCAGCCAGGATGCCAAACAGGGTCCAGGGGCAGAAGGTGTGGGGGGGGGGGGGGGGCAGTGACCCCCGTCATACTTCTGGTTCATCTCCGGACTGAAACTTGACAGGTGTAATTGCCTTCCTCCATATTTTGCTCTGTGTCTCGAGAGTGTCAGTGTTGCGGCGGGGCATTGTTAATCCCCAACCACGGAGATCAGAGCCGCCCTGCAGTGGGAAGTGTAACACATTTTGGTTGCAAATCATTCATGGCTGTTTAAATTCATCTGCTCACTATTTTCAGCTTTTGTTTTTCCCCGAAAAAAGAGACTTTATTTTTATTATTTAACTGAGATTTTTTTTAAATCATTCAAAACACTAATGAATACTAAAATCAGTATTCATAGTTGTGTTTTGTCTCTCTATTTACTGCTTTCACAGCAGAAGGATACTACTACATTTAAAAAAATCGTGTAATATTCTGATGAAGATCCTTAAAAACCAAACGTGATGAGTCCTAAGAATGTACCCAGACCCATTCACACTCATGTCAGGTGTGTGTGTGTGTGTGTGTGTGTGTGTGTGTGTGTGTGTGTGTGTGTGCAGGCATGTCGTTACGCAGTTTCTAACTCTATTCCAACATTTGACCTGCACTCTCAAGTCTCCTCTTTCCCAAACCAAAGCACAGATTTATGGCCTGCACTGCAGTTTAGTCAGTCAGATGGCAAAAAGTAAGGTAGTTAAGGCCATCAGTCCAGTGTGTGAGTGTGTGTGTGTGTGTGTGTGTGTGTGTGTGTGTGAGAGAGAGAGAGAGAGAGAGAGAGAGACTGATGGCAGGGAATAGAGGTTAGACCATCAGGCCAGAGAGATAAGAGCTACAGCTTGATCCCCCCCAAAAGCTCTGGACTGCCGGGCCAGGCAACCCCATCAGACCTTATCTGAACCGCAGGGCAGCGCGGCGTCGGGCGAGCCCAGGCGCTCTGAACATTTGTTTGTGTTGCCGTGCAATGTGTTTTTTTTTTTTTTTCCCCGCGAATGCGTGCATGCGCGCCCGCGAGCCAACACATCTCTCTGTACCGTCCACGGCGCTACGCACTCCTGTCGTCGCACAAAAGCCTGCAGCCTGGGCGGCTACACCTAGATAACAAAACAACACAAACAAAAACAGCAAACGTAGTGGATCAAGTCTGAGATAGAGGGAAGGGGGGGGGGGGTTCAAACAATTCAATTTGAGAAAGAAAAAAAAGCAGGAGTCTGAAGTGTGAAGGAAAAGATAATCCCGGTTCGATACCGGTCCTTTGGATGGGTAAGCCAGACATTATCCTCCAGAGGTAGAGTTTGTCTTCTTCAACAAAACATTCCACATGCACACGTTATCTCTTTCGCCCCTTTTTCAGCAGCGAACAAACTGGAAAGCTCTCAAATGACTGCGAGGCGTCGCGGTGGAAGTGCTGTTGCGGTACATTAATAAATTACATCAAAACAGGGGGAAAACAAATACAAATAAATAACCAGATTCCAACAGCCACAAACATGCACAGAGCGCTAACATCAGCCTGTCATTCAGGACGGACTATTCTCTGTTTTCCGTTCAATTTGCCGGTGTCAGGATCAGCCGGGAGCAGAACCATTTGCATCTTGCAGAGCTACTAATCTTCACACGGTTTCAGGAACACAGCAGCCCCGTAATGAGCGGTTGCAGGGCAGATGGAAGGCGCTTGCATAAATGTGTAAATGCGAGCATGTGTGTGGCGCTACACACGCATTATGACATCTCGGTATGCAGTGTGTCAAGTGGGTCAGTGTGTTCAGCCTCAGCCTTTCGCGTGAAGAACAGCGTGCGAGTTTCCTCATTAGTTTGACCCAAATGCATTTTTTTTTTTTTTTTTTTTTTTTTTTAATTCGTCATCTGAAAAAAACCTTTTTGCATTAAAACCTTGCCTTGCACAAAAAAAAGTGGTTTTGGAATTTTACACCAAAAAAAAAAATGAAACGCAGCCCTCCAGCGCCGCTGATTCTGTTCTTCCTCGTGGAGGAAGAGGAGGTTCTCAAGATGACTCTGGAGCCACTTCAAGATCTATCAGAGACACAGCTTCATCTGTTCTCATCAACCATGTTGTTCTTGAACAGCAGCTGACAGCTGTGATAGATAGAAATCAAACACCATGAAACAAGGACAGCCTTCCTCTCCATTACTCCGTGCTGTATGCCGTATACGTATCTTGCCTTCATCGAGGTGTCGACTTGTTTCACAACATTCCTACAGACATCAGTAGATCAGAGATAGGAGAAAAAACGTTTTTTCTCCTTTTCCTCTTTCAAAACACGGTAATTATTCACAGTCAACCTCTTCTTGAACTGTAATTCACAAGTTCAGATTATTCCCAACACTGTTTTGTTCTTTGAGAACAATTATTGCATCAAAAGCGGTTAAAAACATCTAGTTTTCCGTTGAACCCCGTCACGCTTCAAGCGTCCATTTTATCATTTTTATGTCCCGTATTGAAGTCCTGCTTTCAAAAATCCACATAAAAGGAGAAATCTACACTTTTTACCAGCATCAGCAGCGGCAGTAAGGGATCTGCTAAACACAAAGAAAAACGTCTGGAGAGCTCGAAAATTGGTGAACGCGGCAAGTTCTGCTAAATAACTAAATAACTCTTAAGAGTGAATCTGTTAAGTAGTTCTTGAGTAGCCTCTTCTGGAGGATCCGGTTGAGTCCTTGTCCGGATCGAAATGTATGAAAACATCCATCATTAGATAGTTTAAAGGTTTGTTTTGGGCTTCACGCCGGCGTCTTTTCCTATAGTTGGAAGTGCCAGAAGAGCCTCCAGAGGGAAGCATCCCGGAGGCGTCCAAACCACCTCAGCCAGCTAACCTTCAATGCAAAAGACTCCTGGACGTCCGCGCTGCTGACCCCGTCTCTACAACGCCAAATGGACCGCGCCACAGAATAAAGCCGGCGGCGCTGCACCAGTTCTCACCGTCTATTTTATTCTAACTCCCAAAACGAGAGCCCAGGATGAACTCCCTGTGTCTCTGCAGTCATTGACTATTACTTTGTAGAGTTCTGGTGTCGTTTGAGGGAAGTGGAAGTCAAATGACTCGTCCAAAGACGATTTCATCAAACGGCTGAATTAAAGTTTCCTGTCGCTTAGTCATTGGTTTGAGGCTGATGGGAAAAAAAATGGTTTTGGTTCATGAGAATCCAATAAGAGTGTTAGCAAAAATGAAAATGAAGAGGGCTAGCTTCCTTAAGGTCAGCGCACTCTAGAACGGAGTGTTCCTTTATCAGTGTTTATTAGCTGAATTAATCGGGTCGATTTACATACGAAGACATTCAGATCATCCCATTTCTAGCGGGAGGATTAACACAGTTTACCGAGGTTGTGCCGAAGCCGAGCTAATTGTGTTTTGCGAGCCGAATGAGAAAAGTCACATTCCTCTGTTTTAAGCTCCATCCATCTTATTATAACTGTAAAGCAATAATTTAAATGAGTTCGGCTGCTAGCGCTGCTGTTTTTATGCTCATACATCCTGCGTGTCTGCAAAGTAACTAAATAAATGGAGCTTGGCAAAAGTTTAATCAGGAGAACCACTTTAATATTGCTTCTGTATTTCCTTTCTTCAGCACGGCCTCTATGGCACACCCCTTGGCTTCTGTCCACTCGTTTATTCTCCCGCTTCCCTCTATTAACCTCCTTAGATTTAAAATCTAAAAAAGGCAACTCCCTTCTGGTTCACAACATCCAATCAGTTAGCCTTAAAAGTCTCCCCCTCTTAACCAAATGAGAGCAAATTACTAATCAGCACCGAGAAGCACACACACAGAGAGAGAAGGACTTCCTCCTCTGCTCAAGAAGACATGACTCCACCAGATCTTCACATAGTTGTTTGCTGCCGTAATGCTGTCAAATGTAGCACCTTTAACCCAAAACATGTGTGAAATATGGACGTATAGTCTACAGGAGGAGACGGCTAGAAATCTGAGATGACGCCCACCTGTCACTCAAAGCGGCGGTACGTTGACTTTGCTTTTCTCATTGATTACATAGATTGATTCCTATAACTAGTGACAGTGACAGGGGTCTCCAGTACGTCTAGCTATAGGACCAAAGCTTTTTGTTCCTTTAAGTGCAGAAGGTTAGATGGTTCAGAAGTAAACCAGGGGCTGGATCTGTCCTTTCATCTTAACTTCTTAAAAAGGTGCATATTGACTACTGAATTAAAAGTATTCTACATTTTAAGACAGCTTCAGCATGTTGAAGGGCTTACTATGCAGGACTTGGATTTGGTTTTAGACCGTTTAGGTTTAGGTTTAGATCAGACAACTATCAGTTGATCTAGCTCACCTGGATCGTCACGGTACGAAGCTGGCTCACTTCCTTCAGCTGGTTCCTGGTACCTTCAACATGTGCACAGTTAGGTTTGGTTCAGTAACTTGCCGTGTTGAGACCCGGTCGAGAGTGAGCTCACTGTGACATCTGTAAACGGCAGAAAGTTAGCCGTCACCGCAAGTTCACCGATAGGTATTAAGTCGATCACAGAGCGTCTTCTTGTGACGTGGAGACCCCGACGCCGACCGCAGAGGATGACGGAGTCGGTCAAAACAGACGCAGAAAGTGACCAAACGGAAGGTGTGATCTGAGCCGCTTGAGACCCATGTCTGTTTGTGACAAATCACCGTTCGGGACGTTGAGTTGGATTCCAGCGTCGATGGTGTCAAAGGCATTCCTGAGACTCAAAGCATGAGAGCAGCAGGAGCGAGGAGGAAAATGTCTGCCCGATGTTGTGCACCGCACTGCTCCAAAACTCGACAAAAAAAATTCTTAAAGTTGTGCTTATTGTTAATAAAATATACCTGCTGACAGGCAAAACTGGAGATGAATCCGGGAGTTCGGAGCTGTTGTAGCTCTATGGCTGCTGGGGGGCAAATTGTTTTCATTTTATTTTTTAGGAAGATCGGAGAACATCGTGCTCAAAATAACACGATCCAGAAGCCAAGTGACAATTAATGATTGATTGCACATTTTGACCATCTGTTCCAGTGATCTGTGGGCTTTTTTTTTTTTTTTTGGTGGTGTTTCGTTGGAATAACATCCAGAGGGCAAGATGGGATGTTCACGGGAGAGATGGTTTCACTTCAAAAGAGTAGAAGTTTCAACACAGCAGCAGAAATGTCTCAGTCGGCATTCCACCACCTCTTTGGTTTATTAATTCAAAAGCTTCTTTGTTTTCATAGATAAGCAGAAAAGAAATAAACACGATGTGCCAGAATCTAGATTTCTACTATAAGTAGAGCTGAAGAGCTGCAGTAAAGCTCCGATAGAAACACTCGATTCAAGACAATTACTGCCTGCATCCAGCATCAATCAAGTTATTGTGTGACGACGGCAACCTTTACTCATCGTGATGACAACATTAAATCCATCTCAAGAAATTAAAAGATAATATCCAGCTAAAACAAAAAAAATTAAACTTTACTTTCAAACACTTAACCAGCAACCATAACTACCACAAAATGATGTTCTTATACAACTAGACCTCATTGTCACTAATGCTTCACCGTCCCAGTTTTAACCACGAGGTTAACGTTGCAAACAAATCATAAACAAAACAAAAACACAACAGAAAAAAATTGCATTATGTTAAGGCTACAAAACTATTTGTTAGGTCTTGTAAAAACATCACAGTTTGCCTTTAAATAAGGATGTTTGTCACTTAATTTAAGTTACAGACGTAAGTTTAAAAAAGTCAACGTTGACATCGAACCACGATTAGCAACGTATTTGTAATACAACAAAATCAAACGTGATCCGAGTGGAAATATGTTTCCCTCCAAATGTGATTGAAAATGCAGTTTCTATATGCTGCTACAGTCTGTGCAGCTTTAATACCGTGAACATTGTTCTCTGTTACTTAAACACAGGTAAGCCTTTCTTTCCTTTACCCTGCATGAAATGTTTATTTTATTCTGAAGTTCAAAAAGAAGCAACTTCAACCTCCAAAAACCTTGAGAAAGTGAGGAAGGAGCAAAGAGGAAATGTAACGTATCCTTCCACATCTTTGAGAAAGAAGACCTTGTATTGCACCGTCCCGCTCCCGGGCGTCAGCTCCCGTAAACGCGCTGAGCGGGCGCCGCGTTGAGCACTACAGAGAAACCAAAGCTGCCGTAGATAAGACGCAGAATCTGAGTAAAGACATATGGTTTCTATATTTAGTCGCGGCTGTGAACGTCTTCAGGAGACCGGGATTAGAAATGCAGAATAACGCCGCAGCTTCAAGGCCGCACGAGACACGCTGCCCGTCCAGCAGATGCATCCCCGTGTCGTGTTACGATAGTTTAGCGGTGGCACGGCGACGACCTCTCCGCCCCTAAGTGTTCTGTCGATTTCTTAATGAAGGTCTATTTATAGGCTAATGACATTTAGTGACATTCACAGCGTGTTTGTTGAGATCAGTCACAGGCAGTCAAATTAGAGTTGGGTTTCTCACAGTTATATATATATATATATATATATATATATATATATATATATATATATATATATATATATATATATATATATATATATATCATGGAGGAGGTGTGTTCAAGAGATCACAGTTTGCTGGTGTGTTAGATATGACAACCAAGATATCTGGAGGGAGTTCAGAATGATAAATTCCCACCTCAAGTTCATATCTCTTATTAATAGAATGTGTAGACCCACAGACAAGTGTGAAAAAGGCGGAGAACACAACCCTAACAGAGCTGACTCCGCTCTGGGCTGCACTCAAATCTACACAATTTCCGCATTAACACCTTGCGCACGACAATAAAATACAGCCACGGCTCCCCGCGGGCACCAAACAGTCTCATTTAACACGTTTAGCATATTCACTTGCGCAGGATTGGCTGTAAAACAGTAACTGTGTAATAGGGGCTGATGGCGTCTTGCAAATGTGCAGTAAAGAAGAGAAAGCGGGCCGGTGGTGTATCTTCCGGCACGTGTTTTGCGATGGAAACGTCGGTGTTTGGCGTCGGTCTTCCGCGCTCCAGCTGCGCGGTGTTGAATTCCGAGTTTTGTGGCGCGACGCTAACATCCAATTAGCGGCGTGTTGGTGGTGGGAGGTGGAGGTGGAAACATGCAAAGAACAGAAGGGGGGGGGGGGGGGGAGGAGTGTTTATGTAGCAGATGTGCAGTATTGACTCGACTTAACATGTGCTAATCCACCCTATCGTCCTCAAACTCAGTGCAAACAGAAGACCCAAAACAATGTACTCTGTATTAATGTGTACTGTATTCTAGACACCAGATCAAAAAATTTGAATTTTTGTCCGTTTTTTCGGTAAAATAATGTGCATTTGCCCGCCCTAAGTTTCATAAAGTAAGCTGTGCTGAGTGAAGTGTTTGCATGACTCAACACGCCTCGACTTTAAAGCAATCCATCCTCCCAACATTTACGAAATGAAACATAAACCTCTTCAGGTTCGAGTCTTTGAGCTTAATGATCAGGACACTTTCTCCATAATACCCCCACACTGCTTCAGTGATGTGATATTGTTACGAGTGGAGTGAGTTAGTTGAACAGGGGGCCTGTATATGCCAAAGGGTTTGTGCTGTTTTGCTGCTGCTGCTGCTGCTGCGCGGCCACCATGGAGCAAACCAGCTGGAGTAACTCATTTATTAGTAGTTTCCCTCTCATGGGGGGGAACTAACTGCAGGCTTGATGCAGGGTTGTGGTCCATCACTTCTGGTTGTCTGAGCTAACTGCAGCCTCTTGGCTCACTTAATTTAAATGCCACTAATGTGGCGGGAACACACCACAGAGGAAACAGTTGCGAGAACATGAGAGCGCTGATGGAAATTGGCTTCAGGCTCTGCTGCAGGAGCAAACTCTATCTGCACTTATGTTTCCCACTCATAAGAAGAAAAACTCACATCGTTCCCTTTCATTTCATGGAAAAACCTCTCGAGGCACAACATTGGCTATATGTCACGGTCTCGGTTTCCTGTTTTATTTTTGAATTTCCCTCCCATTGCAGCTTCACTTCCTGCCTTTGTGTGTGTTTTCCCGCCTTTTGTAATCGTCTGCCCCGCCCCTGATTGAACCCTCCTGTGTGTAATCACCTACACCTCCCCGGTGTATTTAAACCCTGTGTTCTCGTGTCTCTGTGTTTGTTAGTTTGCTCTGCTATGCATGCGTCATGCTTTGCTCCCTGCTATGTTCTCTGCTGTGTTCCTCCTCTGTTCCTGCTAATGTCGCTTTGTATTACCTGATCCCGTTTTGTGTTTTGCCCGTTTTGGTTTGAATTTTTAGTTACTCACTTTAGGGCCTTTGTACGTTTTTTTGTTTTGGACTATTCTTTATTCCTTCAGCTCCCGTGTCTACCTGCATTTGGGTTCATCCCGTTGTCCCTTTGTCATTGCAGCGTTGTTCTCTTGACGGGTGGTGTTTTTTTGTTCCAGAGATGCTTGAGCAGCTCTTGTGTATTCTGCTGAAACGCGCAAGATAGAAGGAGGCTGTCATTTCAACATGACCCTCGAATTACCTCCAGATATCAACAGATGGAACTGTCTGATGGAGAGTTACACACGCACACATCGAGGCCTTTTATTATTTTCATGGATGTGATTGCGAACAAGACATTACTGTCAATAGTACATGAAGAAGTATTTTTAGCCATCTTCTGCGTTTTAATCTTCCGTGTTTTTAGTGAAATTGCAAGTCGCAAAGAAGCGATTCATTTCAGTCGTTAAATCAAACGCGCATTATCTGGCGGTGCCCAAACAAACATTCATCATTGGGCATAATCTCGACAGGTAATCTCCTCTTCCCCCTCGAACTTGTCTGCGAAAGAGATGCATAAATATATTTACAGCAGCCGTTCAGCAGTCGAGGAGGCGTCCCTGCAAAAATGATGTCATTAGCGCTGAACGATAGCTCCCACTGCTGCTGTTTGCCGTTGGAAAAAAAAACAAGCCGGCGCGTTCAATAGGCCGTAGCTCAAGATCAAAATCGATGATAATATTCTTTGGGGCGTGAGTGAGTCTAACGGTCGGAGGATGCCATCACCTAACCCGGCGCCTTCGGGCAGAGGGTGCTCTCGTGTGAGGAAATCGCTTCATCAACTTTCCTGAGGGTTTTCTGACACGCGTGATGCAGAAACACAAACACACAGCCGTCCAAATAACCACTCATTATGTTGATATCATTCACGGGAGAGGATTACGGAATGGATCCATACCACCAACTCCTACAGGTTTCTAAAAAGATTGAAATAATCCCCGATGATGACGGTTTAGACTTCCCAGCTCGAGCTCAGCCAGAGCCCGAGTCGAGACAGAAGCGCCTCAACCTGGATTTCCTTTTCTCTGTCTGAATCTCTCTCTCTCGTGTCGCCGGCTTTGAAAAGAGCAGAAATTTAAGCACAGTATTTTAGAAAAGTGACACAAAGATACCGCCGCTTACTAAAAGCTGCACGAGGAAGCCTTGGCAGCTTGGCATCGTTACAAAAACATGAACTTTAGAACCCAGAAATAAGTTTACCGTGACGTCTTTTAAGTTGCACACGGCCTCTCGTCGCATTTAAATCATCCACCCCTGGAATTGAATTCACATGCTTCAAGTTCTCAGATCAGTTTGTCACGTGTTCTTAATGCATCATCATAAGTTACTCCGAGAAATTAATCTATTACTAATTACTTTTGTCTCCGAAAAAATGTTAAAAGATCATTTTTGGAATCAAATCAAGGACAGTGTAAGGACGGCCCTGTCACTGTAGCTTCCACCAAGGAAGGAACAGATGATTGACAGGTGTCCTTCCATCCGAATTTAACCTTTCTCCAGTCGATCTGGTCGACGTGTCCTTACACAACAGTTACAAAAAGTTACTCCTCATTTGTGTCTTGCTATGAAAGCCAGCAACACGGGTCAAGAAAACTACTCCGTTAGGTTCAGGAAAAGATCGTCGTTTGGTACAAAAGTTCAAAAATCAACACTGACTTCTCATTTCACTTCACGATTACGTGGATAACATGCGATTTCGTGGGATATATATTCCCAGATACCCAGACGAATGCTACATGAAACCAGACTGATCCGGTCCAACAGTGCCCCCTATTGTCATATTCACCATCTGCAATCACCTGGACGAGACGTGGCTTAGACCTTTTGTTCCATCTCTATTTCCTCGTTTCCTGTCATCTCTCCGCTATCACTATCTAGTAAAAGGCATATGGCACGTTCAGCTGGAGGTAGTTGTCACTGCACCATTTTGTGTGAAGTGAGAAATGGAGTGTTGGCTTAAACAAGGTTGTTGACATTGAGCGGTCTAAAGATGGCAGTGTCATCAGCGTATTGTTGAAGTTTATGGTGATGGGTGAAGGAAACTTAAAAGCTGTAAAGGAAACTTGATGCTTGAAATTGACTATAAAATGTAACATCCACACCTAGCCTTGTAGTCCTATCGCCCTATCCCCGAGCAGAGATAAGTGTTTAATATGAAAAGTCCTTATTTCATTCAGGAAATCTCAGTATGGAAAATAGACGAAAAGACCGATTTCTATGTGAAAATGTGTGCAGCTTTACGTGAAACACTCACATTCAGGGTTCTTTAAGCACATTAGAGTCATGGTGAAATAAACGCCGGTCCCCAGATACACATGGACTATAACTAAATGCATGCCTTCACACACACACACATACACACACACACACTCACAGTATCTTCCCTCCCTCCCTCGGAGCAGCAGTCTAAGTCAGAACAATCTCTCCTCCATTTTAAACCCCAGAGGAGGCTCCTGTCCTGCCCTCACGTCACGGAAGGCAACAAGTCTGCTGGGGTTTTTGAGATTGGAGTCGAGTGTGCCTCCTCCTCCCACTTTGTCTTCTTCTCTCTGCCATTGTCTCTCCATAGCTGTGCTCAGACCATCACGGCCTCCTCATTCGTTTACATGAGAGCTCTGCGTTGGAGCAATAGGAACCCTCTTTGACTGATCAAAACCATGGAAGTGCACATTCCACGTGGATTACCTTGTAGTGTTTTCCATGTGGCTTCTTCCTCATCTTACCTCTATCCATAACATTGTTATTTTGTCAAGTTTCTCAACATTTTCTTCGTTTCCAGAAGGGTTTCTCTCCGTGAAATGATTTTTTTCGGGGGTTTTACTGTTGAACAGCAAGAGATTAAGTTAATCCTTTAACACCTTTTCTATAATGTGCCTTCAATGTTTAAGACTTCTCAAAATGTTGGCTCCAATGTGTTGGGGACATTGATAATGTCTGACTCACTGCATTGTGTTAAGGGGCATTAATCCAGCTGATGCTCACGTGAGATATTGGACGTATATTCGGTACATCATCTGGGATATTTCACATCAAAATGTCTGTTTCTACCATGCTAGTGCTGTGACTCCGTCACGGTGACGCCGGCCCGGACTTAAACATATTTCCGTAACTGTTGGATGAATAACCATGACGTTTTGCGCAGACGTTCATGTTCCCCAGAGGATGGATCTTAACAACTTTCCCTCTGGCGCCATGAGGTTGATATTTTTAGTTTTAAGTGAAACGTCTCGGATGGATCACTTTAAAAAGTCCATTATCAGGTTTCACTCGGCGGCTGTGGCTCAGGAGTTAGAGCGAGTCGTCCTCTGGTGTACTTGGGAGAGATACTAAACCCCAAATTGATCCCGAAGGCTGTGCCATCAGTGTGTGTGTGTGTGTGTGTGTGTGTGTGTGTGTGTGTGTGTGTGTGTGTGTGTGAGTGACTGAACGTTAGATGAGATCCTGATGGGCTGGTGGCACCTTGCATGGCAGCCTTTACCATCGACGTATGAGTGTGTTAGAATGGGAGCGAGTGAATGTTGTGTAAAATGCTTTGAGTGGTCGAAAGACTAAAAAGGCAACATAAATGCCATTTACCAACATTTCCAGTTTCCAGTTTCTCTGGCATTTGTCAAGTCTTTAGCGTTACTTTTGGGAGTTATAGAAATGTTCACAGAGTTGCAAACTTTTTGTCCTTCAGGTCACTCCACGCTCTCCAGGGCTGTGTCTTATTAGAGATTAATCCAATTAAAATGTGTTTGCCCAGTGATTCACTTAAAGGAAAATCTGCAGAGAATTTTGCAGCAATGTCACGAGCACCGTAAAGACCCAAAACATACAGTACGGTTGCAGTACGAATATGACTATAGAAGTGTTTAGCAATTAGAAGAGACAGGAAGTGAAGCTGGAACAATGGTTGAGTCGGCTCGCCTTGTTTGTCTCTGTCAGGAGGAACTTGTCAGGACTGACGGATCGTTACGAGTCCCAAAACTATTCGTCAGGAGTTTTAACAAAGTTTCTCAGCTTAAACTGCGTTTGTTTACATTCGGGACAAACTTTATAATACACCAATGCATCAAAGGGGATTTCAGTGCTCTGATGCTTTTGGGCCCCTCAAGAAACCGCCTCCTGATTTATTGTGATTTGTTTTGTTTCTTTCTTTTAAGACGTTGAGTGATTCGGGAAGACTTTTCTTTCTCTTTTTTCCGTCGCCTTATAAATTGAATGTCCGCTCCATTTTATGCCTTTTTTTTTTATATTTTCATTTGAATAACAAACTCAAGGTTCTACTTGGCACAGAGCGTTAAATTCCTCACGGGGCGAGTCACTGCCGCGGCTTTCGACATCCCCTCCGTTGTGTTCCCTCCACACAGAGCCTCTGACAGTGACATTGGCAGCAGCCTCCGGGGATCTTTATGGATTAGCATCGTGACCTCTTGTGTGTCTTTGATTCCTCCTTTCCTCTGCTCGTCTTTTCTTCCTCCTCATTGATCTCTTTTCCTTGTGTTCTCCCCTAACCCTCCCGTCTCCACTCCTCTCCACATCCTCCATCTCTCTCCCCCGTGCTCTTCCGATTCCCTCTCGTCCTCCGTTCACCTCTCTCGCGAATCCCCTTCCCCTCTTCTTCCCTCCTTCTCGTACGGCACAGGGGCTCACGGACTATAGTGCAGTTTATAAAATCACATGAAGCATCCTCACTCATAAAGAAGGAAGACACGGTGTTTGCATCGCTGAAGCAGCCACGGGGGAGGATTTGAAAATGCAGGAGCACCAGGCTAATAACAGTCAGAGGACATTTTTTGTTTTGCGGGCCGCGCTGTTCAAAAGAAAGCTGGTAAATCCTAAATCATTGCAACAACAAACAAAAAAAATTGAGGTTGATGGGGCATAGGGGGAAGAAAAAAAATCAATGTTATTACAGGGCTGGTTGAAGAGATGCAATTTGCACCAAGAGGCAAAAACATGCCGCTCTGATAAAAACCCTCACTGTTTAGCCGAGCCGTGTTCTGCAGTTACACTAACGGAGAGTAAGAAGCTCTGCTGCAGGCCAAGTTCTGAAAGTTTCAATGGAAACACCTTCTGCCTTGTACTGAGTCAATATCACTTCCAGAGCTGTTCTCTAATCACCATTTTATTCCCTCACTTTCTTCTTTTCTTTCTCAGTCATTTCTCTCAGCAGCTCTGCTCCCCGTTTGAAGTTTTAAGGGTACGTTTGCTCGACCGCGCGTTACACTCTTCATCCATAAAAGTGTTCTGCAAGGAGTGTAAGTCCGATAAAGCCGAATAACAAACGGCTCTGTTCTGCGTAGAGATCAAAAGATAATCATGCTGTGACCAGGCGGCAACCTCTGGTCCTGAAAAGTAAAACAAATGCTGAAGTGTGTTAAAGCTGCATTCTCTCTAGTGTCCACCAGGGGGCGACTCCTCTGGTTGTATAGAAGTCTAGTCTAAAATGACTCTACTTCTCTCTTGATTTATTCCTTCAGTAAACATTGTAAACATGAGTTTATGGTCTCAATCTCTAGTTTACAGTCTTCTTCAATACAGCATGATGTTCATTTAGTACATTATGCTCCATTTAGAGTCAAACAGACCATAAAGAGGGGATGATTTAGGGGCGGGGCTACACAGTGATTGACAGGTCGCTACCACGCCGGTTGTCCAGTCTGGGAGTTTAGAACTTTAACCCGTTCAGTGTGTTTTCAACTCATGGCATTTCATTTTAACATTTTTGGTCACCTACAAATGTATTCAGTGATCGAAAAAAAAACAACATGGCGACTGCCAACATGCTGAACTCGAGGGTGACGTCACGATGGCCACGCCCACTTCTTATATACAGTCTGTGATTATGATCAACATGGTGGCTCATATCAAGCAGTACAGTTTAGTTTAAAGTCTTTCCATAAATGAGATTAATTTAAATGAGCTTTTTCCCCAAAGAATTGCTCAAATTTACCTTGTGTGAATTTATAAAAAAAGGCTGGCCGGCTGCAACAAATTGTAACTGTCTAATATCCATTATTTGTAAGTTGAGTAAAACTATGTAATTATAGTCTCAGAGAATAAATATACAAGCTTATTTTCATCCGGGGTCCCTGTGGTTCAGTGATTTGTGGACTGTAAACGCTTTGACAGTAATAGTTGCAGTGAGCTGAAACAACAAACACAATGAAACATCATTATTACAACCAAGATTTAAACAGACGCTACTTCCCAACTAACCCCAGTAAGAATTATGAAACCTTATGGTCATTTATCACCACCAGCAAGCTCCAGAAACCAAATGATCTCACGTGTTCGATTTAAAAACGGTCGTTTAGAGACGCTTGATTGGAGCGATGCTGCACATTGTCATGCAAAAAATGTTTGTTGGTGGAGATGCGAGAAACACAACAGGTTCATCATGTTGAACCTGACCTCATGAGGGCAATAAGGGCAGGAAACACCCCCAAATATAACCACATCCAGCCCTCTGTCCTTGTTATCAGAACCCTGAACACAGTTCATTGTTTTCACGAGAGACCAGTGGAGTGAAGCATGTTTCCTCACTCACCTTGTCGCTTTCAACATCAAGACAAACGACAGTGACCGCACACGTGCAGCCGCGGTCGCTCGGATCAGCTGACAGCTCCGGGCTGTTGAAGACTTTTCTTTGTTTTTTTTCCTGTCCGCCTTTGCATATTTTTGCTTCTCGCCGCGTCGTTAAGAAGTCGGGAGGAGATGTCGGTGACAGCTCCGCGACGGCAAACGGCTCCTGCGGCGTAAACAAGCCGGAGAGAGCCAGCCCCCCCCCCCCCCCCCCCCCCCCGTCCCGTCAGCCGGACAGGCAACCCAGGAGACGGCTACTTTAAAGCAGACGAGCCTCGCTGCCCAGGAGGCCTCGTCAGACTAGTGAGACGCTCCGAGTCAGCAGTGTGACATCACGGCTCTAAACTGTGCTTCATGAGAACACACGGACTCTCCACAGGATTAGTTTCAACATGTGAGATATTGCACACCTCAAATTGTGCACATATTTAATAATAAATGACTCAAAACCGATGGACAAATGATCAGCATAACTCAAAAACAAGTTGTTCTCAATGCCAATTTTTCAGGCATTGAAAACACATGGAAAAAAGTATGACACCAGTGGTCCTTCTTGATGTTTAATTCTGTGACGTGGAGGCGTTTCATTAGAGAGTCCGCCACGAAAAAGGATCCCTGATTGACGGTCCATTGCCGTTTTTTTTCGTCCCGAGCGCTACGAAAAATAAAAATGGTTAATCCATGTCCGTACACGAAAACCAATAGATTGCATTTGGTGATACTGGACCGTTCACATTCTCAACCCAGCATCCTCAAACCAGTTTCCTGCTTTTGTCATTGGATAAATCTTCCTCCAAAAAAGTAGTAAACTAAAGCTTATAATTGTTGCTGAATGAAGAACTGTTTTGTCTAAAACAGAGAAGCCATGTTGTTCTGTAAATGTGCTCATAAATACGAGTATAATACTTTTGTGCACAGAACCTCATAAAGCACACAAGTAGACAAACCCTCCCCTGTGAAGGTAGCGCTGTGAGCTGGACTCGCCAATAATGGTGAATGATTAAATGAAACATAAAAGTTAAGATTTTTCGCTCCCCTCTGAAGACTGGATGCTTTTAGCAGCAGGTATGCCGGCTTGTTTTGGACCCGATCCTGTTGGCTTTGAAGCGTTAATGAACAGATAGATAAAAGACAGAGCCGGCCGGGTAACTCGGAGGTTTGAAGATGACGCTGTTTCCAAACACATTAGTCAACCAGCAGCCAGTTGCGTCTGGAAGAAACACAAAATGGGGAAAAACTCACCGCAGAAATTCACGCTTTAATGATTTGCAGCTTCTCCAAAACTTTGAAGTTAATTTATTTCAGTGTAAAGACTTTAATTAATAGAAATGTATGTGCTGTGAAACCTTGGTTATATGTACCTAGTCGTTTAAATGAATAACATTTCTCTAATAAATTAATCCCAGTTGTTCGCCACATCTTTCGTTCTCCCAGTCACCAAATCAATACTCACCGCTTTAAATATTCTGGATCTCATTTTTTCTTTCGATGCAACCCGAACCATGTCTCCTTGAAAACTACGATTTTGTAAAACTAATTGTTTTCCCAATCCCATTGTCTGCATAGCAGCTCGTTTTTTGTTTTGTTCACATCCTCTGGTTAGGTTCATGCAACAAAAAGGGAAAAATTGTGGCTTCAATTAAATACAATCTGGTGTTTATAATGAATATTAGTGAAGCAAACACACCGTGGCTTGTGCTGCAAAAATCTTTCCGTAACCTCAAAGAGTGACGCGAGCACGTTAACTAAAAGCCCGTCGATGCTGTCGTCACTACGGGGCAGATGTTGGCAGATGTTGCATCACAAGAGAGGATATTTGGACCATGTGTTCAGTTCAGGTTAGGCTCACTGCGACGGTAGAACATGCGTTGGCTCGTTGTGGATCACTTGTATAGTGAAGTGTTCCTGAAGACAGCGATGCCGTACCGCACGCGGTTTCTGCAAATCGCTCGTTCTCCGCTGCTAAACTACCCAAATGAACGCCGCCGGGAGCCGTTTGCACATGCTCCGCGAGGCGTCGCATCACAGCATCGAGGAGTCGTTTGTCATGAAGCGGCAGGTGGACCGCACCGTTCTCCTGCACACACTAATGAGGACTTTCTCCACTCAGCCACCTGCATCCAAGGCCCCTCGTCACCTACGACAGAAGGGAATAGAATACATTTTTAAATCAAGTCCTTTTTTTTTTTTTTGTTATGTTGAACGATGTTCAGCGCGACTGTACAAGTGAAGAAAAACTGCTTTACTGTGTTTTCATTACAAAGCGAAAAATTATGAAATAAGAAAAATCTTTTTTTTTGGGGTATGGCAGTTTTAGCTCCAGAAGACGGCGCGATAAACAGAACACCGTACACAAAAGGCCTTAGAAAAGGATTGAGCGTCAAGCAATCAATATTTTAAAGCAATAAACATTTTCACTTTTCAGAATGCACCTCCGTAGAAGTTCAGCAGCCGTTAATCTTCAACTCAAGCTGCCTCGGGGATGAAGTGTCAGAGCAGCATTCAGGCTTCTTTTCCACAGGTTTTCTTTTATCGATGATTGCAAAAGGGTGAAATTGCATTTTGAGAAATATTACAGTAACACAACACACATCCTCTGGCGTGGGATTTTTACAGTGTTTTGCAAGCGATCACCTTGACACGGAGCTCTGAATGGAGCCACCTCTTGAGGAAGAAACGCTCAGAAACCGTGTTATCAAACGGCTCTTTGTAGCACAAATGACACTATTAACTATTAACCCTCTGGAGGGCCTTGGAGCTGAACTGATCTCTGGACCTCGACTGAACACCTCACGCCTCTCATTCTCTGCGAGGCGGGTGCTTCTCAAAGTCGAGGACGGATCCCTCAATGGCTGAATAGAACAACGCGTCATCAAAACCTGCCCGACAACTGTTCCATTGTCTTGAGATCATTTTAAATTCTAGTCCTTTTTGTTCAGAGGGTTTTCAAGGATGCTCATTTGTATCCACTGCACACCTAAAACACCCACAATACTAGTCAGTTATTTTAACTCAGTAGTCTGTAAAAATCTGTTTCTGTATCAATTTGATGGGAGAAATTACCAATCCAGTAGCTGAAAAAACTCATTTTAGACTCGTTCAGCGAGCTAAACCCGGTACCGCCAAGCTCACGGGAAGAGCGGCGGGCTTTGAGGTAAATTTGACATAGAAGCCAAACGGTGGAATTACAAATTTTTAGGTCCGTCACGTAATGCCATTGGGCCCAAAAATGACTTTTTCCCATTGACTTACATTGGACAGTGGAGCCGTAGAATGGACACTTTAGCGTAAAAAGTAACGATCTCTCACAATTTAATCGTTCACAATCATAATATTGTCAAAGTGTACACTTTTTTTTTTTTAAATCTACCCAGACAATTTTGGGGTTGTGTGGAAAATGATTACTTATTATTGACCTACCAACTTCATTCCATAGATACAAAACACTTCCAGGAGTATAAAAGCTCAATGTTTGTGGTCGGGTTCAGTACTCGTCAGCAGACTCTAGTTTTCCAACCGAAAATATCAAACGATGTCCGATGATTGTGACCCACATTCGTAGTCAGTTCACTAGAATTCCAGTACGTTCCTCCACCAAAAGAAATCCGATTCATGAACTTTTTCTTTTTTACTCATCATCGCACGAAAAAAAAAAAAAAGAGGCAGAACTGGAGCTGCTGACATGATAACACAATAACGATGCTTCTCCAAGCAATTACTGCAATGCAGTGCAGCAATTAGCGGTGTAATCGGTCACACCTGCGTCAAAATTTCTGCAGGGAAAAAGGTTTTGTTTTTTTCTCCTTTCCTTCAACCATTTTTTGGGAGCCTCTGGAGATCTGCAGCAGTGAGGATGGTCGTAATGCAGCCTTGCAAAAGACAAATGCAAAAGTGTCAAAACTGGCGTTAAAGACTGGGTCTCTGGGCTCATTATCTCACTTCAGGCTCTAATTTTCCTTAAAGTGAACAGGCGCTGAAGGCTGTTTCTTAGTATAACGGCACGTAAAGGACGACGCGGCACCTTCCCAGACACGACTGTGACATTTCATTTGCTGCACTGAGTTGAACCGGCAGCAGTCCGACGACGAAGAGGTTAAAAACAGCCAGAGATTCGGCGAACGAGGCGGAGAAAATGAGAGTTTTTTTTGTCTCTCCCAAAAGGCCCAAAGGCTCATAAGTCAGTCTAGTGTGTCAGGAGGTTTCCTGCTTTTACTGCCGGCACAACTGTCAATGTTGACAAATGGTTTTGATTTCTCGGTCCCCCAAAATCTATTACTGAGACTGAAAGAACCCTCAGTGCTAGTCTCTAACAGTGAGTATACGCCATCTGTACAGCTGCACAGACTCTAACGTACCGGAGGGATAATCAGCATCTCCATCATCTTTGTTTGGACTGTTTTGTATTTTTCAACTGCAAACTACTTTACAGACAAAACACTACAACATAGATACAACCAAGATTATTAAAAATGGGGTTATGTAGTAAAGAAATAGTCAATTAATTACTGTAAAAAAAGAAATGAATGTTTCTTTTCAGTGTTTTTCTACCTTGTTTTGCAAATAATTCATCATGAAAATGAAGAAGTTGCTTGAATTCTGCAATGTTGACTGTATTGCACCTTATTATCAAGTATGTGACAAATAAGTCAACATCACATTCTTTCACAGAGGACAGGAACAGCGGTCTCCTGGGTGAGAGTCCTGTGTTTTCTCTTTTGTTTGTGATTGTCTGTGTGCTTTCATACGATGCTCTACATGATTATATTGTTTTCTTGTTGCGAGGGGACCGACTAACAGCTCCGGTGTCCTTTTTAAAGCGGACACGGAGCGTAGACTGCGTGTCCGGGGACAATGACGTGTGCTGCCGCCTCGCTGAAACACGGGTGATTAGTGACCGGTGGAGCGCCATGCTGCCGCCAGGCTGCCGGTGTTGGAGAACCTCTCTCTGTTTGGGTCTGTTCGGGTCGACCACGTCGTTGGATCGCGTCTTATTGTCTAGTTCAGACTGGATTTTGTTTTGTTACTTTTCGTATAAAGTTCTCCACTTTAACTGTGGGCAGGATTTCCACGGGTTCATTATGGTTTTGCGTCCCAAATCCAAAGAAGAAATCCTTCACGTGAAAGCGATATGGACTTCTCTTGAGAATCGGCTACAAAAACGGAACCGACTTAAGTGCAGAACATTTAGTTTTTTCAACCTAATTAGTGGTTTTGAGCCATTTTGAGCAGGTAATTAAAAAAAAGAGGAGGAGACTGAAAGAAAGCAGCTCCTGCTGTGATTAACAAAGCCTCAAAGCACTACTCTGTGTGTGAATTCATCCCCCCAGTGTTCCCATCAGTGTGAAATAACTATACCCACGATTCATTACACCAGGCAATGTTTCCAATCGTAAAGGATTCACACTTCACCGTTTTTTGTTGGATCACAGAAATTGACCTCTGGATCAATGCCAGTAGATCCTTTTCTTCTGAAGCAGAACTCTGTTGGCCTCTTTCTTCACTGAACCATGTTTAATCTTTGTTTCTCTATCCTTTTTGAGTGTTGCTCTATTTTTTTGCATGCATGTATTGTATATACAGTATGTATATATTTCACACAGGGTACTTCAAAATACTTCACATGGAACGTCGAGACAACCATAACGGAGAAACAAAAGGCCTGAACACACAGCCTGAAGATGAATGAAAAGCTATTGGAAAATGTGAAATGTGGTACTTAATTACCAAATCTACCAAGGCACAATCAACTGAAATACAAACGTCTCTTACAAAGATCCAAAACTGGTCTCACTTTGTGCATCCGTCCCGTGTTCGACTCGCCAACAGTGTTCAGGAAATGTACAGTGGAAAAAATAAATAATGAATTTGCCATTTGAAAAGGGCATTTTTGAACCCACGGCAAAATAAAACACTCAAGGTATGGAACAGCTAGGGACCTTCTGCACCGGTGCTGCCAACTGCTCTCACATCTCTGGTTCTCACCATTTCCACCTTAAATGGCACTCGTGGATAATCGATATCTGAGGCGAGAACAGACTAAAAAAATCATTTTTTAGCTTCTGTTTCTGGCCTCTAAATAATGCCAAGAAGGCAGACAGTCCTGTAATTATACCCTCTGTCCCAGAAGGAGGTGATTGTTTACAAGAACAATTAATAAGTTACTTACTATTCATAGTAGACCAAACCTTTTAATTGTAATGTAATTTTAGCATTTTTTCGTCAAAATAATGAACTGAATAATGGGTGTGACGTTGTGTTTCCTGCCTCTGTTGCACCTGAAACATCACCTCCACATGTGTAAAGCCACAGTGACAAACTACACACACAAACTACACACACACACACACACACACGTGACCTTTTCTTCACTAACCGGTTGAATGGAATAGAGTAACAAATCAAAGGCAGTCTTTAGAAGTTTGGCATATTGACAGCTTCCCAGCAGGTTGAGAACTCAACTCAATAAACCATCTCAGCCCAGTACAGAAATCCATTTGGGTCAGGCTGCACCAACCTTTCAATCCATCACCCAAAAAACGAGAGCAAACACAGAGGCGGGGATGTGTGTGTGTGTGTGTGGGGGGGGGGGGGATGCCAAGGAGGCATGAAAATACAACTTGCATCTGAAAAATGTCACTTTGGTAGAGACAATTTGACATACCAATGAAATGATCATTCAGGTATTCTTCTTATTCTTCGTGATAATACTCTGCCCTATATGCAAGGTATTTATGCAAGGTATTTCAAATATCAAATAGAATCCACTTAATTGAAACAAATGTTTGAATTCAAATAAGCATCCAAAGCCTTCCTGTTAGTGTAAATTCATTTTTAAAAGCATAAATTTATGCAATCACAGGTAAATAATTTATGTGAAAATGTGTTTTCTTTTTTAGAACCTCTCACTGAGCCAAAACACATCGCGCACTGACACATTTCTGTGCCGTGAAAGTGCTTGAATAAACAAAAACTCACACATGACCTGTCCTTAAAATAGCTACTTCCTCTGCCGGGTGTGCCCCCCCCCCGTATGGAGTACACTAGAGTTTCCGGGGGTTATGGGGCGCAAAGGTGACAGAGAGGAGGACACCTGCCAGAGGAACATATGGGCCAACCAGGTTGTGATGAGATGGGATGCGACAGACAGAAAGATCCCTGGAGATCCACCTGATCTTGTGGGGTCAAGCTATAGCTGTGGAGGCATCTGTGGTCAGGAGGAAAGTCCTCAGAGTCAGCTGATGCTGCAGGCATGCTCTCACATATTCAGGGGTTTGACGTGAACCGAGCCTCACTGCTCACGGGACGAACGACTTGGGTGTGTTTACGGAGCGCCGCATACAGACGCTTAAAGGTTGTGTCGGTGTCAGACCGCCACGGACAACTGACCAAGCTGCAGTGTTTGACGCATTGGAGGTGAGAACAGTGAGAAGTGAGAAGACGAAGAAGGTTTTGCTCATTCCAGGGTCTGTGTGTGTGTGTGTGCTTGTATTCCTATCATTGTGAGGACTGTAAGTTTTAAACCAATGTAGTGAGGACATCCTGGATTAAGAGGACATTTTCTCTGTTTGAAGGTTAAGACTTGGATTCGTGGTTAAGTTTAGAATAAGGTGTCGGTTATGGTCAGTGGGTCAAGGGATTATTTGCCTGGGTTGGCCTACAGGCACTAAGGGCTTCTCATTGCACACAAACAATGTTGTTGTCTCGCTCGGTGCACTGGCTTTGATTCCAATTA
This sequence comes from Cebidichthys violaceus, assembly GCF_023349555.1. Lineage (NCBI taxonomy): Eukaryota > Metazoa > Chordata > Actinopteri > Perciformes > Stichaeidae > Cebidichthys > Cebidichthys violaceus. The sequence goes on from NW_027176772.1 coordinate 461,683, forward strand.
TTAAAAACTACAGTTACTCAATAAAGCAAACACGCTCCATCCAACAGCTCAACGTTGCTACTTAATTGGTCTGTTTTCCCTCCCATCGATCATACTTGGTTGGCATATTCTGCTTTTCTGCTTAATGCAGACCTACTGCCTCTGGACAAATAATCATTACATTCAATAACCTGTAGATAATATGCTAACCGTTTATCTGTATGCCTTCCAAGCATCCTAATACGCCAGTCCAAAACCTGTGCCGCTCTGCTCAGAGACGGGTGACCCTACTGGCTGGAAGAGTTTAACTTCACCCCCCTCCCCCTTCCTCCCCCGGCATAGGATGAATCATATAGCGTTTAAAGACTTCACTGCACACCGTCTTCAAAGCTTATTCTGACCCGGTAGTACCCTCCCAATGTGGAGGAGTAAGTGCATGTTCATAAGGCATTACGAGAGCATTGATCTTAAGAGCAGGCAGATCTGCACTCACGCTCTGTTTGATATGCAATGAAAAGACCTCCTACCCCATACAGTATAGCTCAGGTCATTAGTCGTCACTTTTGTCAATGTTCTTATTCATTCAGGCTCCTCGGTGTCTTTGAAAGTGAAGCATGAAGACTGTGAGTAGACTATGAGTGCAGAGGGATTTTAATTTTTTTTAATTTATTTTTTTACAAGGCCGACTGTGTGGGCTTGCGCGCTGCAATAACTGAAAGAGTGATCGTGACTTTCAACAACTGAGAGCTGAATTGCTGCGTGATGCCTGGATGTCACTGGTTATATAAGTGGTTGTTGATTAAATAACTGTAGAGCTTTTGTTGTTGTTTGATTCTCTTTTTTGTTTTTCATTAACTGAGTGGGTGAAGGTGTCTGCTTGGGATTTTTCTATTTTTCTTTTATACCTCCCAAAGTACAATTATAATAAATTAACATTTTTTTTCAAGGTCAAGCCACTATGAATCAGATGTTTATTACAAATAAAAGCGTTTGTTTGACAGTCAAATACATTATGGTATCATAAATATGTACTCTGTCGGCCTCGAATCACATACAACTTTTGACATTTGCAGAAAATGATAATGAATGAATGATAAATCTGTATTAAATCTGTATGAATGTACTTATGCTGTGTACCAGACAACTTGGAACTTGAAATCCTCCTTTTAGAAGAGGTCCAACAGAACGCCACAAAAAGTCAGAGTTCCTACTTGTGAACACATTGAACTTCCCCGATTTCACAAAGACGCAGTTATTTGACGTCACTCAACGATGGAAGCGCACGTTGTAAATGGTAAACCATCAACTAAAAGACAACGTTAAGTTTTTGCCTGTATTTAATTAAAATAATACATACCATCATAAAGTAAAACTAAATATGTCGCCATGTTATCAGGTGGCTGGATACGGTCAACAATCACAAAAGTTATTCGGTAAAACGTTAAAAATGCCAGAAAAATGTTGAGGCTGCACTGCTGAGAGTTCAATTGTGTGAACGTTAACTAAAAAAACATCAGATTGTCATGGTCGGCCATGGTTTTAGTTGTCGTTGTCTGAAACACAGCATTAGACACAGCTTACAGTAATAACATACAGTATGTATGTGTTTTAATTGAGAAAATAGACGGATACAACCAGTATACAACAATAATGGTTTTAAAAAATAAACAAATCAAGTATCACAAATCCAGATAATCAAAGGGCCTAGCTTTGTATTAATACCGTCACAGTTTAATAACCTCAATCCAGCAAAAAATATAATGTACATTTTTGCTGCGAATGTTTCTAAGAAATGTGACAAAATCTCAAATCAAAGGTCGTATTGCTAGTGTTATATGAGCTCTCAACAGCATCTCATGGTCTTCATCAGCTCGTGGAGCTGGTTTAGGTGTCGTCTAGAGTGGAGCTCGGTGTCAGTCGTGAATGGGCTCCTTCATCTTTCTCCAGTTTGTGGCCTTTGACGGTTGCCCGGTCGATACCCTGACTGGATTTGCTCCGCTGTACAGATGATGTTGTCTGTGTCTGCTGTATACGTTCTCTCTCTTCTCGAGGGTCCACGTCGCATCACAAAGCTCCGAAAAAGCTAGTCAGTGAACCTTTGAGTTGAGATTATGTTGTCCCGCATGCTCTTCCACTCGTGTCCCAGAGGCGTGTTCTGAAATCGTAACAGCTGCATAAGCAAGTGTCAACTCGCGGATTGATTACATCCTGCACCGACGTGAATGGCTGCTTAGAATCAGTTTGCAGTAATGTAAATAGTTGGTGGGGTAAAAGCACCTGATTAGTCCTTTAAAGTTTCATCAGGAATACATTAAGATCAACGTCCTGTGAGACATTGAGTGGTGAGGGTGAAGATTAGGGTTAGTGGCTGAGGGAATTAATGTAATCAATGAGGGTCCCAACAAGACAGGCACAGGTACATGTGTGCATGCAGGTATGAATATAAATCAGTGGTTATTGATTCATGTCGTCAGGATTCAGAGCCCTGCTGGTTTTCTTTCCAGTGATCTTATCAGGGATTTTACACCTCGGATGTCAGGTGAACCTGAGGATCGATAGAGAAAAGTGCACGAGACACCAAGGAAGCAAATACAGTCAGACAGTGACGTGCATAAACAACGGACTCTATATTTTATCTTTTAACCATGAATCTGATGCCTCTTTTTGCTGAAATGAATGTATCATAGACTCATAATTAAGACTTACAGCTAACCCAGTAGCACAAATGTTAACCTAGTAGCATAAAGGCTAACCCAGTGGCACAAAGGCTAGCTCAGTAGCATAAAGGCTAACCCAGTTGCACAAAGGCTAGCTCAGTAGCACAAAGGTTATCCCGGTAGCACAAAGAAAGGCTAACCCCATAGCATAAATGTTAACTCATTAGCAAAAAGGCTAACCCAGTAGCGCAAAGGGTAGCTCAGTAGCACAAATGTCAATTCAGTGCCACAAAGTCTAACCCAGTAGCACAAAGGTTAATCCAATAGCATAAATGTTAACTCATTAGCAAAAAGGCAAACCAAGTAGCGCAAAGGCTAGCTCAACAGCACAAAGGATAACCTAGTAGCACTAAAGCTAACCCAGTAGCATAAAGGCTAGCTCAGCAGCACAAAGGCTAACCCAGTAGCACAACGTTTAGCCCTGTAGCACAATGGCCAAGCTATTAGCTTAAACCACACCCACTGAGCCCAAGAAGCCATCACAGCACAACAGCTATTTCCGTGACGGCCGTGATTTTGCTTGTGTTTATATGATTGTGACAGAGATAATGAATTAAAGTTATATCACTAAAAGAACCTATGAGAGCCTGCCGCTTGCCGATCTACCAGCTGGAGAAATTTGTGCGAGCAGCGCCTGCCGGCTTATGTCACTTCAGCGTTCCCAATAGCGGTGCACATGCAAACAGCTTCTCCCTTCTCACGGTGTCCCCAGAACAGTTTGTTCCGAAAACGACTTGTGTGTGTTCACTATAGAGTAGCAGTGTGTGTGTATACCTGTCTCTGTGTGTTTGTCTCATATAGCCTTCGCCATGCTGAAAGCTTCTTGTCTGACGTTAATACAGCAAGGTCTATATGTACTGTACCTTTATGACAGCTAGAGAAAGGTTTGTGTGTGTGTGTGTGTGTGTGTGTGTGTGTGTGTGTGTGTGTGTGCGTGTGTGTGACGGAGATAATCACAACTTCCTGGCTCCCTGCATGAGCCACTGAGGTGCAGGTTTTCTATGTGTTGAATACACCATCACACCTCGTCCCTCAAAACCTGGGAAGCGAGACACTGTGACTCTTCACACCCACTAACGTCTGGCTTTTGTCTTCAGTTGGAAAGGTTTCAATCGGCATTCATTCCAGGGACAAATAACTCTACAGTAGACAAGCCTATTTATCGGCTCCAGGTGAACACTCATCTGTTGCGTGACGCACGTTGAAGTGAACAAGGATTTGGACAATTATTATAATTTGTTACCTTGGAATAAACCCTTAATTTATGGAGTTAGATGTGAAAAGAAACAGTCATTTTGACCAAGATCATTATGGAAATTCTATAGGACGCCATAAGACACTGGTCTATGAATATAAGATAAACAAGATCATGAGAGGCCCATAGGAGAGGTCATCAGCCGTCAGAAGTTTCTCTCACTAATGCTCCTTGATTGTCATTGACCTACTTGCACTGTAATGAGAGCCGACGGTCTCTCTCGGGTTGGAGTCGCTTTCCCCACAGAGGATTCTTCATCTGACAACAATCTGAAGACTTCAGCATGAGCGACCTAATTCCGAGAAGAATTCTGCATCAAGTCCGACTCCTGCGTCGGTCATTTCCCTACATTCCACCGGAGATTGTTTCACGGATGCAATCGTGTACTGCGGCCGCAAATTTTACTCATTTAAATCTCATATATTTTATATTATTTCTAATAGGAAGACCTGTTAGAAAGCTTTCAGAAGACTTCCAATAAATCCCTTTTTAAAGCCTGGAACCTGCTCACAGAGCTTCTTGTTTCTATGAGACGGTGTGTGTGTGCGTGTGTGTGTGTGTGTGTGTGTGTGTGTGTGTGTGTGTGTGTGTGTGTGTGTGTGTGTGTCAGAACTGCAGGCTACTGGGAGCTACACATAAAAGCAGCTCTGCACATCTCCACTATGTGCATGACAGACACTCACTCATCTTCCCCTTCCGTCGTTTGGCTCTTCAGAGTGGAAATAGTGGGCTAAATAAATAGTGGATAACGGGTAATTTTCTGCCCATCAGCACCCTGCAAAAGAGACACTGCCTGACTAATTTACAATAGACTTCAGCCACACACACACACACACACACACACACCACACTGCAAAGTGCTGCAGACTGTGCATCAGATACCCAGGAAATAATATTACTTAAAGGAACAGTGTGTAGGATTTAGTGGTGCGGTTGCAGATTGCAACCAACTGAATACTCCTCTGCTCCCTTTACAAGCGGGTCGGTGAACTATGGTGGCCTTCAGGTAACGTAAACATGTGAAAGAGTCTCTCTAGAGCCAGTGTTTGGTTTGACCGTTCTGGGCTACCGTAGAAACACGGCGTTGCAACACCCGCTCCCTTATCTAGATATGAAGGGCTCATTCTAAAATCACTTTCAGGGGATTTTTACGCTAATGAAAATGTAGATTTGTGAATATTATATGCCATTTCTACACAATGGACCTTTAAAACATTATGTACCATACTATATATGTAGCTATAGGTGTGGTAGTGGTGAAGTTTGGTGTATTGTCTTATTAATATGAGTAGTAGTTTTAATTTTCTGGTTTACGGAAACAAATGTAGAGGTCTTCTTACCGAAAAGGAATTCAACATTTTGAGAATTATTCTGTTATTTCAATAAAAAACATTTGTTTAAGTTTGAAATATACAAACAATACAACGTATGCAGTCCTTTCCAATAGTGAGTCTTAGAGGCGTTGATTGGCATATTTGGACGGAGCCAGGCTGGTTGTTTCCTTCCTTCTCTATGCTAAGCTAAGCTAGGCTAACCACTAGCTCTGAACTTGACGCACAGACATCGATAACAACATTGATGTTTGTTCATATCCATCTTTTCATCTGAAAGAAAGGAAGTAACGGACAAACCAAACGCTGGTTTGAGATAGGACCATTCTCGTTTCCGTGTCTTCCCCTCGGTCATTGTAGTTCTCCTACACGCGGAAGAAGTTTCAGTTGGTTGCAATCTGCAACCTCACCACTAGAGGCCGCCAGATCCCACACACTCGAGCTGATAAGGGCGTGTCCGCTTCGTGTGACCCACCTCACGACGGCCCGGACCCACTTCGAGCTTCACGACGGGCTCTTCAGGACTCCATGGGTCACGGAGACTACGCCCATATCTTACTCAGCCTATGGGGTTTTTTTACACTAGTTTTAACTGGGGGAAACAGACAGAGCCTCTTTCATACAATGTTGCCTCTGCCTTGTTACCCCAAGATACACTGCTCCTCTGGGACCGATGAAAAATAAATTCAGCATATTATCCAGCTCTGTAATGAGATGCGTGTGAAGAAAATGACCACGAATCGAATGCATTTTGAATGCAAATGGACGATGAAAACTGTCAGGTTATATATCGGATTAGTGTGCGGTCGGAATAAATTGTCCCGAACTTCAATTGGCGTTATTGATTGCCAGTCGAGGTGCTATGTTGTGTGTGCGTCGTCTCTTCTTCCCGCTCGCTGCATTCTCTCTGCAGGACCAGGTGCCATTAGCTGCTTCTTCCCGCCTGTGAGTTCCAGGTGCAACCCTCATTGGTCAGTTTGAAATGGTCCAAAGAAGAGAGCACGCTTCTTGGTTCACATTTGTTGTCATGTTTCCTTTCCTCTTCCTGTCTTATGCTCTGTGTTTGTTTCACTTCTTGTTTTTTGTGCATATATATATATATATATATATATCTATATAGATTTATTTCACACTCATCAGAGGGGCAGTGCTGGAGAGTTCCCAGCAGGGGGAGGACCAAAACTTCTTGATGTTCTAAAACATAACACCATGCAACACATGCTGATGTTTCCCATTGCGACATTGTGGCTCCGAGGATGTTTCTTGACAGCATGCGATGTCAGCAGCAGGTTGCGTTGCTCCGCGGCCCGGCAACTCAGCGTAATCCTCCTCAAACCGCAGGATTTCACCGGGCGCGACTCTCTGCACGGAGCTCTGCCACAGTGATTCCCAACGCGGCAAAAATCATCACAGTTCACTGAAGTGTGTAAAAAAAAAAAAAAAAAAACGAAAATCAGAGTCAGTGTTTAAAACGTCACCACATCAGAGTTAATTTAGCCGCCTCAGAGGCATAGCAGCTATTTGAGGGAACAAACAACCGTCTAATCAGCACTTGTCAACACCAAATAATCAGTCGCGGAGGAATCAGAAGTTATTATCCCCGGGAGAATTGGCTGTGTAGTTTTTTTTGACACGATGGCCGCCGCTGTGGCACTCTCGTATCTCTAAACAGACTTTTCTTCAAAAGACTAATTACACTCTGGTGCAAAAAAAATTCCCCGCTTAAAGCGAATGCATTTAATCGCGAACATCACAAAAGCACAGTCGCAGTATTGTTCAGTCCGCAGCGACCTTTTCTTTATCTCAAATCACCGCCGTGTTTTATTACTGCGCCTCGGGCATTAGAGGCGGGTAAGTGCATCGTTTTCAAGGATTCCTGAACTTCTAATGTACAGTAGAGCTGAAAAACAGGAAGATCGTCTTAATTTAGATGTTTTGAGTGTGTTGATCATGAGTGCAGCAGTCAAGGATTTTTTTGGGAAAAACAACTCTTTTACAACTATTCAGTTTTGAAACTTATTAATTGATTTCTTTTGTCATCTGCACATTCATGTCAGTGTCCTCAGGTTAATCCAGAGGGGGGGGGGGGGGGGGTCTTTTATCTTTTATCTTTCACTGCTAATCATTTTTCATTTATTTTGACACGTATGATTATTCTTTTGTTGCGCTCGTTCTTGAATAAAAGCCTCTGATCTCTGTTAGATTTCTCCTCCGTCAGCCTGCTTTTGAAAGATCGTTCGCCGATGAAGTGATGTTCAGGTGGAAAACAAGCAGAACCGGGGCGGTTCTCATGCTGGGTCTGTCACAGTAGATGGGAGTTACAAACTTATATCCAGTGACGTTCACAGATGTGTCATTTTACAGTATGTGTGTGTGTGTGTGTGTGTGTGTGTGTGTGTGTGTGTGTGTGTGTGTGTGTGTGTGTGTGCTGTATGTCACATGGAGAGAGAGAGGAGAAACATGCTCTGTGTCAGTTCAATATCTAAGGATCTTTACACCTAAAACATTGTTTTTGTAGGTAATCACTTCATCTACAATAATCAAGACTCACCTTTGGTGAGGATGAAGATCTCAGCAGGAGACACACTTCAAAAGTGTTCAGAGAAGTCAGAAATAGACTCCAGATAAAAGTCTCTGCCCTGAATTCATACTTCAGTAGTTTGAACAGCCCCAGGAGAAAGATTTCCGGGGTATTAGTGTGTGTGTGTGTGTGTGTGTGTGTGTGTGTGTGTGTGTGTGTGTGTGTGTGTGTGTGTGTGTGTGCATTCAAATGGCATAATGGTGTTTAACTATAAAATATGCATATTTAATGACCTTAAAACTCTGTCATAATGCGTTACACTAACCACATCTGTTAGCTTGTCATTGCTGAACATTGGACATATTCTCTATAGTTTATACTGTGTACATTTGCACAATAGATGAACAATGTTTTTTGCACATTCCTGCATAAAACTGCATTTTAAAATCACATATATTGTACATGATATTTATATTTATTTAATTTAGTTTTTTGACATTTTCCTCAAATGTTGTATTTTCAATTGTATTTGTCTCTTGAGTGTTGCAGTTCTTGCTGTGTCTTTTATTTTAGTTCACCATGATTATCACTAATCACTGAACCGGAACGGTTCACCAGATATGCAAAGGACACACACACACACACACACACACACACATTTAGATTCCTTGCATTGTAATTCGATTTAATTGTTACATCTTATAACAACCTGCTCTGAACCTGAGCAGCAGCGTCTTTCATATCTGACGTTGGAGATCTCTGAGTGTTGATTCACAATAATCTTTGCAACTTCAAAATTGACTCAAAGCCCAGTTTGAGTCCATTTTGTCCACTTGGGGGCAGCGAAAACATGCAATAAACTGAATATTTACACACCGTCACCTTTTAAAAGTTGACATCTGCATTTATCTGATGCTAAATATTTCACTACGTTCATCAGCTAGTCGATAACGTTGTCTGTCTGCTGTTTGCTGCTGAGCAGGTAGAGCATGAAGTGGGTCTGTTGGAGCTCCTCCCTCCTGGAGACAGTGAGAGCGGTGAGAAGGAACTAAAGCAGTAAAGTTGGGGTCCAGAAAACCAGAAGCGTTAATTAGAAGACGCTGAAATGCTCTTCGGAGCCGAGAGAGGCTGCAGAACTGAGTGAGTTATCTCTGTTTTATATGCGTACCGTTAATACCCTGAAGCCCCATCAAGAGCTATTCTGTGAAAGATGAACGTCATCTGGAAACGCGTCGCTTTAAGAGGAACCGCCGCGAAGAAGCATCATGGCCAGAAGGAAACTGTCACCTTTAGAACTCAGAGGGTTCATGAAATTATAATTCAGATTTATCTTCTGAGATTAACAAAGAAAGTGTAACCTTTAGTGCAAGGATAACAAATACACCCTGATCTGTTTCGTAATAACCTCGAGGAAGTATTTTACAGTATTAACTGGTGATGATGATGATGAAGATGACAGTAGTATTAGTATAAAGATAATCACATGTATTATGTATTGAAGTGCTTGCTGTCTGGGGAACATCATCGTTTTATAAACTGTGTAGTTCCTCCCTTTGTCCACTAGCTGGTGGCATTTCCCTTCTTCTTCAGTCGTGTGCAAACAGCCTGTGTTTTTAAACCCCCTCCTCCCCGCTGTGTGTTTTACACTGAAGTGCCTCCCCTGCTGATGCTGTAATTTAGTTTCCCCTCACATCGGGGCTCAGCAGACGCCGGGCTCTGTCTGATGTCAGCACGCTGTCCTTTCCATTACAAAGCGGGGAGAATGTGGAAGGCGCTCCTGTAAGGACGGGTCTCTGGAGTGGACACGCAGCCCTCCTTTTTTTTGTTTTTTGAGCTGACGGATCATTTCGGTTCAACAAACCCCACCGCCCATGTAGCGGCTGCACTGACTTTGATGTTAAGTTCATGTCCCCGCAAGAGAGTAGAAAAAATAAAATACATATCTATCAAAAACTGACTGCGTGTGCATGTTTGTCGGAGGGAACAAAGTGGCACAAAGGCGAGATTTTAACTTTTTGTTTTCTTGCATTTCGGGAGCTTTGAATTTCCTCCCCTGACATTTAATCTGACATTTAATCACTAACCTTTAGCCTCAACCTGACATGAGCTAAATTCAAACAAGAGCCTACAACCTTCATGCCTATAAATGGCGACTGACCTAAAATGACTCCTAAAGGGTAACTTTGGTATTTTTCAACCCTGGACCGTATTTACCCGCGTCTTTGTGTCTCGGTGACTAATGGGGGACAATTTTCTGAAATTGGTGAATGAGCGGCAACGCTGCGACGTAATCATATCGAGCAATTCTGCACCATCGATGTGCGTTCACTAAAAGTGCTTGTTTTGTTGCCACTGGCTGGCTCAGATTGTTGTTATTAGTGGAACATTATGGATCGGACCATCCAGAGGAACAAGAGGCGTCACTTTACCGCTCAATGGAGGCAAAAGCTTTTCAATGTCACGGCTGAATATTTTTTGATAATTTCAATCGGCAGGAGATTTACAGAAACACTTGGTGAACGTTGTAAATTGAAGCACTTTGGTTTGGTGGGAAACATCATGGTTTGGCTTCAAATGTCTACGAGAAAACACGAGTGTTCAGATGACACGGGACAAAAGCAGCAGTCTCCTGATTGGTCAGACCTCTGCGGACTCGTATGAAACATATTTGTGATATAAATCAAAAGCAAACATAATTCACAATGCAGTTTTTTAGGAGACAGGGGGGGAAAAAACAGGAGAAAATAGATTCCTGGATGAAAAACATCACCACCACCCTTTAACTCCCACCTCGTCCTCCCCGTGAGGACATGCCATTACTGCAAAGGTTATTCGAGAACACACTCATCACTGCGTAACGTCTCTTCATTTTATTCGTCAGGAAATAAAATGAAGGAGAGGAGAGAGAGAGAGAGAGAGAGAGAGAGAGAGAGAGAGAGAGAGAGAGAGACTGAACAGAGGAAGCAGGAAGATCCCGCGGAGACACCAGATGCAGCGGTATTAAAAACGCTGTGAGCGGCATCCCTTCATGAGGAGACGTCACGGCGCCGCCTCGCTGACCTCTAGTGGTGACTAGTGAGAGCTCAGACCTCAGACCAGAGGGGTCGTGTTTCTCTCGTCATCCTCTCATACCTGGTATGGTAAAGGTGTTGCCATACCTCCACATGCATACAGGGATGCTGGCCGCTCACACGAACGGCAGCGTTTTCCCTCCGAGAGAGAGAGAGGATTTATTAAACAGTGTTACTGCTGATACACCTGGCTACACAATAATGTGTTGAAGAAGTGAAAGCTGAGCAAATCTCCTCGACTCAAAAACAGATATTTCATGCAGCAGTGACCGTCTGCAGCGGCTGCAGCTTGAATCTGGAATATTCTCACAAGACACTGATTCATAAACTGATCTGCTGTTATGGATCCGAACTCCTTGAGGTGTTTCTTCATCACTTAGCTGACAGGTAGGATGCGTGTGTGTGTGTGTGTGTGTGTGTGTGTGTGTGTGTGTGTGAGAGAGCTAAATGTGGCTTTATAAAACTCTCACAAAAGGACAGAAAACTAAACTGACTGAAGGATTGTTTTTGGTTTATGAATTTATGGTCCATTGGGGCATTTGTGTCATGCAGCATAATTTGTTGATTTGACTCGATTCTTTGATTTTTTTTAAACTGGAAATTGTCAATGCATTCACTTTTTACGTGCCGTAATAAATCCATTTTGCCCACATACTGTATTTCTCAATTTCACAGATCTCGGTGTCATCACCTCAAAGCATAATTTGAAGCCTGTGGTATTATTTTTGTTTAGTAATATGAGGTGTCACTCCATGAGCCTGTTACTACAGTGTGTTCTACAGTCAGTGACATTTGGCATTAAGGTTCTATTTATTTCAGATATTCTATATGTTAATGTTCAGATAATGAATGGTCGAAGCCATTGTATTATGATATCAAATTGAGATGACATATATATATATATATATATATATATGTATATATATATTGTGTAGTTTGTAATTAAGGTCCACTTATTGGACATTTTCCAAAGCTTTCACTCCCATGTTGTGGCTTTCTTCGGTGGATGGAGTTTGCTCCATCAAAGGGTCAAAAGTACCGGGTTGGTCACGGTAGCGTGTGGACTGGTGTTCTCACGCGGTCCACGGGAACTATGGAAGAATCTCCAGGATTGTTCAAATCTTGCGTATTTTTGTAATTTATTCATAAACCTTCTCAATTGTTCTTATTCCCGGCGTTGTTCGGCAGACTGCAATCCCAACTTTTAGATGCAGTACCGAAGAACGTGGAACAGGATCTACTTTACATGAGTGTTTTCACTATAGGGTCAGTTTGAACTATAAATATACATTTTATAAAAGAGCATTGTTGTGTGATGTTAAGTCATGTTTTCTGTCACACGCTTGGAGACGAATGGCCTCAATGAATGACGTCTGCTGAGAAGAGGAACGTTCTCAGGATATTTCTCCTCAATATCAGCTGCGTGATGTTTAACGTTGTTGAACATTGAAAGCATTCAACATATTTTAAATCGGTATCTTTGGCTGTGTTATTAACTTCTTGAAGTGATTCATGAAATCATAGGATATGGACATTCAGACGTCATTCACAGTGGTTACAATCAAAGGAGGCCTGTGTTGGAGTGGCGTCCTCCCCGTCTTTTAAGTCCCCCTCTGACATTTTGGTGATCCACGCCGGTGGCGACGATCCGGGGTTGACGCCCGCCGATGGACTTGCCTCCAGAACTTGAAGAAGAACCTGATGCAGCTCCACGCAAAGGTTCCTCCGATGACAAATTGCGTATTCCTGCATCGACGAGCGTCAGGCGCGGAGACGTGGACGGACGGGGACGGTGAGCTCAGACGGGAGGAGCGTCAACAGCTGCATCAGAAAGGCTGTCGGGCGACTGTGACGGTGGAGCGATTGAACGCACTTCACCAAACCGCGCATGAACCGGCCTCTCTGGGCGTCCATTTACGACGTGTTACTGTGAACGCTTGTCTGTCTATGTGTGTCATCTCTGACTAAATAAACGTGTTGCAGTGTTAAAATCCATCCCTCCTTGTTTACTAGTACAGTAGGGTGAAAAGCCCTTCAATTGGTAACTCTTTAAAGTACAGAAGACGTGCAGCTTTTCTATCTGTGGAGGTGATAAAAGCTCCGGCCCAGACCGCCTCTTCAGTCAGACGGCGTGCGGTGATTTCATGGTTCCATCATGCCGGTTATCTGCCGGTGTTGCACCCGTTATTCAACGAGTGCATGCGGACAAAGCTGACGGCAAAAACAAAGTAAGCTGACCTGATTTCAGAGTCTGGAATCAAAAAGGTACTCACACACATACAGACAGGGGGACCGTCTATAGACTCTAGTTTTATGATGAATACATGTTTTGATATTCATAATGCTTTGAGGTGTAGGGCAGATTATCAGGGCACTATTGAACTAAAGCAATAGGTGAAAAATGACATGTGTATATATATTAAAGTCGGTGTTGGAGCAGCAGTGTGGTACCTTTCCAGAGCTGTGTACAAAGATCACGCAGTGTCGGGTCTTGAAGTGAGAAATCTAGCAGAACAGAACACAACATGTACAGCCTTGCTGATTTTGGCTCACCTGGCCTTGAATATGAATCTGACTCCTGCTGCCCTCCAGTGGTGCTGAGGCTGTGTCACTCTGTAGGAGAACGATCACACAACATGTAACAGGTAACAGGTGTTCAGCATACATGTGGTATCTTGAGAGATAGCCTCTCTGGATTTCTCCGGATCGTTCCGGTATCCTGTGCATCACACGGCTGCCTCTGATCGTCGGCTCTCCTGAGGCCCCCACAGGGACAGTCTCCCCAGTATCAGGGTCCAAGAATAAGACGTCATTTACATTAATTATCAGAGTAGGTTGCAGAGAGCAGAGGACCAGCGTGTCCTCAACCACAAGAGATGATGAGGCTAAATACAGATCCGACTTCCTGTTTTTGTGACTGAGGCTTTTTGGGGTCCAATCCATCGTGAACCGGATTGGACTCCAGCTCCCTGACCGCCACTGGGACATCCAGAGCCCTGTCTCTGAGAACGTGAGGCGTCCCAAACCACATGAACCTCCACTGAAGCTCCCATTCACCCAACTCAACGTGGGAACCGAGAGACCTTCACATTGTGTGTGTGTGTGTGTGTGTGTGTGTGTGTGTGTGTGTGTGTGTGTGTGTGTGTGTGTGTGTGTGTGTGAGCAGAAGATGCTTCATCTTGCAGGGGAACCTGTGGTGATGCTGGAGTGAAACGAACTAACCAACTTCCCCTCCAAAGGAAGCACATTTCCCTCACAACCGTTCTTTGTAATTTTATAATTTTTCATTTGTGGTTTTTTTTTATTATTTTCATCCACCAGATCCCTCCAGTTATTGGTATTGATCCAAAATCGCATCAACCCATCCAGCAGACGCACGCCGTGAGTGGAAAGTCAGACTTATTGCCCCTTTAAAAAATCTTTAATATAACAAGTCCCTTCATTTTTTGAATATGGTAAATGAAATCAATGCCTCTGCAACAGAGAGGAGTGCAACCCAAACTGACGACGCGCTCTCCTCCAATTACAAACCGACAGACTGAAAATGAAACCTGCGTGTCACGACAAACAATCTCATCTTAAATTCAACTATAGCTTTTACTTTACTGCCTTCTTTTTAAAGGACCTAATCCCCCACAATGCATCAGTTCCCAGTCATCAGATTGAACCCACGCACAGCATCTACGTCTGACAGCTTAAGAAGGTTTGTGAACTCGGATTGACTAAAAAAAATATAAACAGACCAAATGCCAGACCGCGAGGATCAAACGTATCAATGAGAGGAAGAATGTAGGAAATGTTAAGAAGCTTAAATCTTAATATTTGACAAGATTCCAGTGATTTGTTGTTGGGGGGGGGGGGGATTAGTGTGCATGGCCGTGTCCTCACATGCTGCCAGTGCAGTTATGAGGCTCATGACAAGTCCATGCTTTCATGGGGCACCAGGCTCTGACAGGCCGTTTATTGGGGGGGTTTATAGGCATGAGTTCATGTCATGTTTGAATGTATGGTATACTCATCAGCAGTCACCGACAATTCTAAACGTTAACATGCTGATAAATCACTAACAAAAGGCCTTTATTATGAATTCAAGAGCTAATATACGACAAGTGTTATGCTGGAGGAGGATTTTCCACAAACTTGGCAACCCCCAAAAGTGGTTTATCAGAGGGGGGGGGGGGGGGGGGGGGGGGTAACTAGCCAGGTCATGAAATGTTAATGCGTAGCAGGAGGTTTAGTCCGTTCAGCTGCAGCAGGTGTAGAGTCAGCTGCCGGCTTAAGAAGAGGAAACAAAAGGTTTTGGATGTTTTAATCTGCTTTTTCAGGACGAGATGACGAGTGGTCGGTTATTAATAGCTGCCTTTTTAACCGCTGAAGTGAAGATGAGAATATCAGCTTCATCAGAATGTCAGAAGATGAAGAAATGACTAAAGTTATTTTAGTCCACAAGGTGACATTTTTAATTTCACTTTTTCCGGCCTAAACATGTTTCAGAATGTTGTTATTCTTCTGCAGTGTGATCGTCCTGCAGAGGAGCGTTGCACAAGGACATGGAAAATATATGAATCAAATCCCAGCTGGGACAAGGGGAGCGGTGTTATCTGCACAAGTTTGACAACAAAAAAGTGTGTTAAATTAATTTGCATACAAAAATAAGTAGAGTTTCATGCAAACAAGCCCTGTCTGGTCAAAACAACTAACTATAAATCCTCAAAAAGCTGTAGAAGAAATAAGCATATCAATCTAAAAAGTACACAAAAAGAAACTAAAACTTGGTGAATTTCAGTTGATTGTAGGTTAAATGCGTCCATGCATAATTATACTATATATATATTTGTAATACAGTCAGGGTGCATGGGAGGAAATGTAAGTTTCTGCAACTGTATAGCCTTTACATGCTGATTAGAATACATTACCCATGAACCACTGCTGTATTCTTCCTAAAAACGGACACATCTAAATCAAGTCAACGTCACACGAAACGGTAATTAAGTCAAATATCTATGAGCTGCTTGGATTGAGAAACACGTGGTATCGATCGCTGCGTGTGAACGTTGCATCAGGTCTGAGGGAATCCCCTCACCGCAGGATCAACGCACTAATTATCATGCAGCAATTACAAGCAGCGATGCTCGTGGTCACTGTGATTATGTGTGTGTGTGTGTGTGTGTGTGTGTGTGTGTGTGTGTGTGTGTGTGTGTGTGATGGGGCTTCCCTTGGCAGAGAGCAGGGATTAGTGGATTATCATCTCCGTCTCTCTCTCTCTCTCTCTCGCCCCGTGGATTAGTTTTATCTACGAGGTAATCAGGGTTTTTACTCTGGTCTGACAGGACTACAACTCCCACCGTCGCTCACAGCATTGTGTCAACAGCACAGACACAGACTCACGCGGGCCGCCGTCGTATTGACACAGAGACTTAAAAAAAAAACTGGGCCGAGAGGGGAAGCGTGAGAGATAAAGAGCAAAACAATCTGGATTTACATTTGGGGACAATATGAAAAGCGCCTGAATGAGGCTTTTTAAGCCGTGACCTTTCTGCATCAACAATGTGCTCCGGGCCTCTGGGTTTCATCCAGGTAATGGAGAAAGATATGAAAATCCAGGCGCACATGCATATGAAAACATATTTGGGAGATGGATACACAACACCTGGGGGGGGGGGGGGGGGGGGGGGGGGCAAAGTCATATTTGGTTGCAGTGAAATTTAGTGTGATAACAATAAAGAAAGAGGTTCTGTGGCTGCACCAGGGTTGTGTCCATGGCAATATTTATATGTTATTATGCAGTTTACCTTCTAATGTCACACACATATACTAAACAGGTTGGATATTATCAGGTAAACAAAATGTACTTTATTTAAATTTAATTTAAATAAAGTAAAGCATTTCATTTATTTAAATTTTTTATTTAATTTTAATTTAAATTTTAATTTAATTTTAATTTAAATTTTTTTTCAATTTAATTTAAATTTAATTTCTTTATAAAAAGACGTTGAAACAAGATTTAGACCATACTGTGAGTAAGTCATACGTATTAACAAAACAAAAGATTTAATAGTTAAATCACTAAATTCTTTTTTAAATGCAGGTTTTGATATAATAAGTGGACCTCATGATGTCTGCAGCCCTTTTCTAAAATCACAGAGTGAATTAAAAATGCAACGGAGGTCTGTGAGAGTTAATGCAGTGGAAGGTTTTAAATATTAACCAGCATATAAAGCCCTGAAATAAATTATGCGTGATTGTGACGGAGGAAGATGGAAATAAAACAAGATGGTGACCACAGATAAACCCTTGTGTGTGTATGTGTGTGTGTGCAGCTATATCACACACACACACACACACACACACACACACACACACACACACACACACACACACACACACACACATGTTGCCCGTAAATAAAGCCGTATTTGTGTCATATGTCCGCTCTGTTAATACGTCTCTCGGGAGGCTGTCGTGTTTTGTTGGCCGTCGTTAAAGCTCTCCATCAATGTGTCTGTAAAGAGGAATTACTGCTGCAGGTGCTCGACACGTTAAACCGCAGATCAGACCGACCTACATTTCATTTAACACACGCGTCCGGTGCTTTTCTTCTCTTTCATGATAAAAGGGTGAGCGACACAAAATCTATTTTCTTATGGAACTGCCCATCTTGGCCACCAGGTGTCACTACATCTCAGTACTCAGACAACAGTCTTCACATTGTGTTACGTACATCAGGTACTTCTAACTTTAATATTAACCCAATTTCTCTTATTTCTTTAAAAAAAAAAGTCACATTTTTCCTCCCAGAAGTCTGTTTTCAGACATTAAACCAGACATTAATATAATAATAATATAATACATTACATGTTACTGTTGTTTACAGTTTAAGCTCCTTTAATATACAGAATGTGATTTTCTTTGTGCATCATGATTGATCAGTTGATAAAATTACATTAAATCTGCGATGCATACTTAGATGCAACATCGGTACACTGTCCCGTTTCCACATTGATAATTAAGATTTTGACAAGTTTTTTAGTGTTTTGAATCTCTTTTATTATTTTACTGAAAGCAGAATAACATCTTGTAGAAAAGACTTTTTTTTAGTTTTGACAGAAAAGCATTTTATTTTCTTAGATCTCACAACATTGAAGCTTCATCCTGTTAAGGCAAGTTTTCCCTTTTCATGTAAAAAAAAAAAAGAAAAGATGTTTATACTGGCGAAGGCAAAGTGATTAAACAGCATAATGAATGGGTGTCATTACATACAACCCACACAGCATCACATATCAGCGTTCCCTTGCTTGTGTCAGATTTTACATTATTTTTTTCTCCCCTTTTCACCACGGCTGGACTTCTTTATCGGAGACGAACTTCCCGTGAGGCTCTGTGGCTCCGGGCGGCAGCAGCGCCAGGTAGACCGGAGTGATGGCGCCCTCGTCTGGAGACTTGGGGGCTTTGTCACCGGCCATGTCGGTGCGCACCCAACCTGGACAGCAGGCGTTCACCAGGACCTGAGAGAAACGGCAATAATAATTAATAATAATAATAAAACACCAAAGAACGTTAGCAGCGAGGCGCTTCTTGTCGTTTCATTAAAAGACGTCATATTTTCTCAAGTTACCCCGTCATTGGGTCTCTCCTTGGACAGACGACGAGCATGGATCATGGACAGGACCTGAGGACACACACACACACACACACACACACACACACACACACACACACACACACACATGAATGAATGTCTCTATGAAAGGAAATATGGCATTCGAGAAGCATTTCAACCATCTCTTCTAATGATCCCTGACTGACTGATGAATCTCTCTTTCCATTCTAATTCCTGCAAACCGGTGCTGGTCTCCACAGGTGAGACACCCGGTTAAAGAAAAGTCCGACCGGTCCTACCGTTACTCCGGTCTTGGACGTCCCGTACGCCGTGTCGGGCCAGCCGCCCTTGGCGTGCTCGCCCCTCTTGGCCTGGTCCACAAACTGCTGCATCAGTCCAGTCAGCTCCTCCTCCGTGATGTCCTCGCTGCGGAAGCGCTGCTGGAGGTCCGGGCTGCACTTGTTCAAAGTGCGGGCGCCGACGAAGCTGGAGACGTTCACCACGCGACCTGAAACACACACACACACACACACACACACACACACACACACACACACACACACACACACACACACACACACACAGGATGTTTGAAGCCGTTACCAAAGCCAGGAAAAGATACATTTTACGTCTCGTCTTTGGTGCGATCAGGAGCTACTGGAACACGAGAGACAGATACTCTGAAATAGACACTGATCTGTTTATTGAGACAGCAGGGACGGACGGAGGACTTCTTCTTCTTCTGCGTCTTCCTTACCTCCAGCTTTGATGAGCGGCAGGAAGTGAGTCAACATGTCTCTGGTGGCGAAGAAGTTCGTCTTCAGGGTCACCTCGGCCTGGACTGGAAATGGAGTTGTGTCCGCCCCTGAAGAGAGAGAGAGAGAGAGAGAGAGAGAGAGAGAGAGAGAGAGAGAGAGAGAGAGAGAGAGATGACACAATCATCACCTCCTTATTGGACATCTCCTTCAGTTCATAGCCGCAGCTCAAAACATCCGATATAAAGTCATTTTAGTCATTTAGGGGATAAAAAGATGCTTCTGGTTCTCATGTCATACCAGCGTTGTTCAGTTCGTCTCAGTCGTCACGTTGTGTGTCCTACAGTGAACACTGTCATCCTACCTTTGAACGCTATCCCAGCGTTGTTGATGAGGACGTCCACGCCTCCGTACTTCTCTTTGAAGTAAGCAGCAGCGGCGGTGATGCTCTTCAGGTCGTTGATGTCCAGCTGGTGGAACTTTGGCTTCAGCCCCTCGGTGGCCAGAGACTTCACTGCCTCCTGACCGCGGCCGCTGCAGCAAGAGAAGAAGAAGAAGAAGAAGAAGAAGACTGAATTCATTTGATCTCTATATGTTGTAACAGATATATACTTCGGTGAAACATGAGTCAGCAGTGATAGTGCAGTATGTGGAGGTGTCCCCCCCAGGTGAGCCACCTACACGTCTCTGGCGGTGATGTAGACGTCTCCTTGGTACTGCTTGCAGAGCGACCGGACGATGGCCAGGCCGATGCCCTTGTTGCTGCCCGTCACCACCGCAACCTTGGTAGACATGTCTGTTCACAGAGAGACAGCGGCGTTAATGGTTCACACACACACACACACACACACACACACACACACACACACACACACACACACACACACACACACACACACACACACACACACGCGCGCACACCCACACACAGGTTTCAGTCCAGAGAAGGCAGTAAAACAACGTGAGTAAAGAATGTCGTAGGAGGATCAGATTTGCTGATTCATGGTGACAATATGTCTTATGATAATGTAAAATAATGCACCAAGGCCCTAAACATACAAAGCTTTCAGTCTGGAAAGGGCGAGGACTTTCTGAACTCCATCCAAAATAAACAATCAGTGTATAGGATGAGATTCAAAAGGGGATAAGAATCGCTGAGTCATGGTCACACACAGACACAGAGAGAGAGAGAGAGAGAGAGAGAGAGAGAGAGAGAGAGAGAGAGAGAGAGAGAGAGAGAGAGAGAGAGAGAGAGAGAGATGTGAATAGTTCTTTGAATTGTCTATAACAGGGGTCGGTAATTGGCGGACCGCGGTCCGGATCCGGACCCAGACGCTGTCCTATCCGGACCCGGACATATAATTGAGAATCATACATTTTGGCGGGCGCTAATGTTTTAACCTGCGCATCTTTTTTGGCCTTTACGGCACTCATTCAGCAGTTCAGGAAACACACTGACCAATTGCATGTATTAATTTAATCTCACGTGACGCTACTCAGCCAATCGAATGTTTATTCCAAAATGCATCGTGAGTCGAATGAAATTACGCAGACAGGCGAGAGACGGACACCATTGAGAGAGACGGAGAGACGGAGAGCAGTGAGAGAGACGGAGAGACGGAGAGCAGTGAGAGAGACGGAGAACAGTGAGAGAGACGGAGAGACGGAGAACAGTGAGAGAGACGGAGAGACGGAGAGCAGTGAGAGAGACGGAGAGACGGAGAGCAGTGAGAGAGACGGAGAGACGGAGAACAGTGAGAGAGACGGAGAGACGGAGAGCAGTGAGAGAGAGCAGTGGGAGAAGTAAGTCGGAGAAGCAAGTTAACATGGCGTGCTCTAAAAAGAGAAAAGTGGACCTCGAAAACCGAGCTTTTAATAAAGAATGGACGGACTTGTATTTGTTCATTCTTCCTGCTGGTGCTACAAAACCACTCTGTCTCATATGTTTTGAGACCGTGGCCATTAAGGGCCAATGTGAAACGCCGCTATGAGACCAAACACAAATCTTTCGACTGAGGCAGCTTTTTCCACTATGAACATTATTAAAAACAAATATCGTTCCAGGATATCCAATGAGCACCTTCACATGTGCATGAGACTAGCCCTGACACCATTCCAGCCCAGATTTAAAATCCTGGCAGGACAAACTACAACTCACTTCTCTCACTAAACAAGAAAAAGAGATGGAGTGGGATGGAAGAGGGAAAGAAAGAGAAAAGGAGGTGTTAAAGCTGTTCAATTGTTAAGAGATTGTTTATTATAAAGTTGACAGATCATTATGATGTTAACAAAAAGAGAAGAAAAAAAGTTAACTCCAGCCACACTCTTTAATTTTCATTCATTTTTCTAAAATCAAGCACTTTTTTTAATAAGATGCAAGTTTTTCAAAAGTTATTTTTTGTGTATTTTATTTTTAGATGGAGCCTTTATTTTACTTGAAATGAGAGAAGAACATTTATTTATGTATTTCTATGTATTATTTATAATCCATCCAGTTCAATTTGAAAACAGAATAATAATTGTTAAAATATAATTGATGTGTGTGATGTCTTTATTTAAATTTGACAGTTGTTGACTACACAGAGACGTTGTTACTACTACTAGGCTACTATATGGCACTAAATGGCGCAAGTTAGATATTATTATAATGTTCCGGACCTTTGCACGAGGAGATTTTCTCAATCTGGACCTTTTGGAATTTTAATTGAATACCCCTGGTCTATAATCTAATGCAGCTGGAATTAAGGATTGATTTGTGAACTCACATTTGATAACATCGTTTTACTTTGATACAAGTCATTAAAAATGGGAACATAAACTGCATATTATTTTTCATATTTTATTGTATTTTTTAAAAATGTATATTTATGTTTCTTGCTTATTTTATTTACACTCACATTAATTATGATGCCCCAAAACGCCAAAGAGAGTTGCTTCTATGTGAAAAACCTACTCGGTAATAAAACTAATTCTGATTAATGTAAACATAACTTTAAATTGTGAAAGGTCTAACAGCAACAACGGGTTCAGCATTAAAAAAAGACTATTTTATCAAAAATACCCAAAACATTATGACGAGAATTAAAAAGTGCACGAGAGTAACTGTTACGACCTTTAGTCCAGAAACCTTTAACGTTACAATACGAACTGGTTTTACAAGCATTCATGCATGTGCACCAAAAGGTGTGAACGAACAGTTAACGTCATATAACTCAATGCATTGGGTCACAATAAAAGTGAAATTGCCACATTGATACATTGTTTCAGCTTCGGGAGCTTCTGCCTGGTTCCAGAACAGCGTCACATAACAAACACTGGCTCACGAGCATGTTTCAGTTAGTAGACCGAGCCGTAAAATACCGTAAATAGCCGTAAATACGCATTAAATTGCTGTGAATGTCTAACTAGTAGTAGACTGGAGGTTTCTTACTTTCAGCTGGTGTTGCAGTGTTGAGTGTTGAAGCTGCAGAGAGGAGTGAAGCGTTCAGGAAGAAGGAACGGAGGGAGAACGGAGGGGAAAAAAGGGGGGAGGAGAGCTGGTGGTCTGCGGCGCAGTGTTACTGCGCACACCCGGAAAAAAAACAAGTCAAACACGTGGGTGTGACCCCCGAGGAGCAGCCCGTACAGGACGAAGATTTTCTACAAATGAGAATAATATCTAGGTATTGTGCTTGGTGCTTGTTTCTTACCACCTCTTAACAGTAATGATGCACGTGTTAAACAATGTACTACTTCAGTTTGTTATTTACTTTGTATTTTAAGCTCCGTGTATATCTTTGCGTTGTCATTTTTTTGGGTATTTAATGGGTTATCAGAAGTAGCGTTCAATGTCCGTGCTCCACAAAACACAGATTTTATGGACAAGCAAGTTGGGGGATTAATGTCAATGTGTGTGTTTGCGTGGTCCAGGTCCAGGTGGGGGTCATGAGGGGACGAGCTGCGAGGAAGAGGAGGCGGAAACGCGAGAGCGTCGTCCAGTCTGGTATAAACCAGTCGACAGCTGTCACTTTTAAACGTTTCCCTGCTGTCGTCTGTTTCAGCATCGGTCTGCTTCTGTTTCCTCAGTGTCTCTGTGTCATCAGCTGCAGTATGTGAGGCTGAGGACGTTTCTGCACCAGCGAGGATTCAGCTCCACGCTGCTGCAGCCGGCGCTCTTCACTGGTACGACTTCTACTGTTCTCTACTGTTCTCTACTGTTCTCTGCTGTACTCTACTGTTCTCTACTGTACTCTGTTGTACTCTACTGTACTCTACTGTACTCTGTTGTACTCTACTGTTCTCTACTGTACTCTGCTGTACTCTGCTGTACTCTGCTGTACTCTACTGTTCTCTGCTGTACTCTACTGGTTCCCCTACATCGACGCGTTGCCCGCCGCTTACGCCTGCCCCGCCTACTTCACCGACGCCGCCGCGGCCGTCCTGCCGAGCGGCGCCGGGCTTTAGAGCAGAGGGAGGCGGTGCGAGAGCTCCACTCGCTTCATCGGAACTTTTTCAGGTGAGCTCGACACTGCGGCCAGTTCAGTCATTGAGGCTGCATTGAGGTGTCATCAACGTTCCATCGGTCTTCTGTTTCTGTGAGCAATGTCGGTGTCGCCCCAACATGTCAGTGATTTATTCTTGATCCAGATCTCTGCAGCCACTGCTGAGTCAGCCCGTGGATGAGGTGTTGACATATGAAGCATTGAGGTACACACACACACACACACACACACACACACACACACACACACACACACACACACACACACACACACACACCTCTAAACGTGGACTATAAGCCCATTCATAATCTTGACAGGTGTGCAAAGTTCAAGTTTATGACAATGGAAATGTTTCCAGACTATAATTTGTTTTCTGTCAGGTTATTAAGCTGTGCTGCTCCTCCTCCTCCTCCACATTCTTCACATTGTGTTACGTACATCAGGTACTTCTAACTTTAATATTATCCCAATTTCTCTTATTTCTTTAAAAAAAAGTCACATTTTTCCTCCCAGAAGTCTGTTTTCAGACATTAAACCAGACATTAATATCATAATAATATAATACATTACATCTTACTGTTGTTTACAGTTTAAGCTCCTTTAATATACAGAATGTGATTTTTCTTTGAAATATGTGCATCATGATTGATCAGTTGATAAAATTACATTAAATCTGCGATGCATACTTAGATGCAACATCGGTACACTGTCCCGTTTCCACATTGATAATTAAGATTTTGACAAGTTTTTTAGTGTTTTGAATCTCTTTTATTATTTTACTGAAAGCAGAATAACATCTTGTAGAAAAGACTTTTTTTTAGTTTTGACAGAAAAGCATTTTATTTTCTTAGATCTCACAACATTGAAGCTTCATCCTGTTAAGGCAAGTTTTCCCTTTTCATGTAAAAAAAAAAAGAAAAGATGTTTATACTGGCGAAGGCAAAGTGATTAAACAGCATAATGAATGGGTGTCGTTACATACAACCCACACAGCATCACATATCAGCGTTCCCTTGCTTGTGTCAGATTTTAGATTATTTTTTTCTCCCCTTTTCACCACGGCTGGACTTCTTTATCGGAGACGAACTTCCCGTGAGGCTCTGTGGCTCCGGGCGGCAGCAGCGCCAGGTAGACCGGAGTGATGGCGCCCTCGTCTGGAGACTTGGGGGCTTTGTCACCGGCCATGTCGGTGCGCACCCAACCTGGACAGCAGGCGTTCACCAGGACCTGAGAGAAACGGCAATAATAATTAATAATTAATAATAATAATAAAACACCAAAGAACGTTAGCAGCGAGGCGCTTCTTGTCGTTTCATTAAAAGACGTCATATTTTCTCAAGTTACCCCGTCATTGGGTCTCTCCTTGGACAGACGACGAGCATGGATCATGGACAGGACCTGAGGACACACACACACACACACACACACACACACACACACACACACACACACACACACACACACACACACACACACACACACACACACACACGTAAATAATGAATGTCTCTATGAAAGGAAATATGGCATTCGAGAAGCATTTCAATCATCTCTTCTAATGATCCCTGACTGACTGATGAATCTCTCTTTCCATTCTAATTCCTGCAAACCGGTGCTGGTCTCCACAGGTGAGATACCCGGTTAAAGAAAAGTCCGACCGGTCCTACCGTTACTCCGGTCTTGGACGTCCCGTACGCCGTGTCGGGCCAGCCGCCCTTGGCGTGCTCGCCCCTCTTGGCCTGGTCCACAAACTGCTGCCAGTCCAGTCAGCTCCTCCTCCGTGATGTCCTCGCTGCGGAAGCGCTGCTGGAGGTCCGGGCTGCACTTGTTCAAAGTGCGGGCGCCGACGAAGCTGGAGACGTTCACCACGCGACCTGAAACACACACACACACAACACACACACACACACACACACACACACACACACACACACACACACACACACACACACACACACACCACACACACACACACACACACACACACACACACACAGGATGTTTGAAGCCGTTACCAAAGCCAGGAAAAGATACATTTTACGTCTCGTCTTTGGTGCGATCAGGAGCTACTGGAACACGAGAGACAGATACTCTGAAATAGACACTGATCTGTTTATTGAGACAGCAGGGACGGACGGAGGACTTCCTTCTGCGTCTTCTTTACCTCCAGCTTTGATGAGCGGCAGGAAGTGAGTCAACATGTCTCTGGTGGCGAAGAGTTCGTCTTCAGGGTCACCTCGGCCTGGACTGGAAATGGAGTTGTGTCCGCCCCTGAAGAGAGAGAGAGAGAGAGAGAGAGACGAGAGAGAGAGAGAGAGAGAGAGAGAGAGAGAGATATGACACAATCATCACCTCCTTATTGGACATCTCCTTCAGTTCATAGCCGCAGCTCAAAACATCCGATATAAAGTCATTTTAGTCATTTAGGGGATAAAAAGATGCTTCTGGTTCTCATGTCATACCAGCGTTGTTCAGTTCGTCTCAGTCGTCACGTTGTGTGTCCTACAGTGAACACTGTCATCCTACCTTTGAACGCTATCCCAGCGTTGTTGATGAGGACGTCCACGCCTCCGTACTTCTCTTTGAAGTAAGCAGCAGCGGCGGTGATGCTCTTCAGGTCGTTGATGTCCAGCTGGTGGAACTTTGGCTTCAGCCCCTCGGTGGCCAGAGACTTCACTGCCTCCTGACCGCGGCCGCTGCAGCAAGAGAAGAAGAAGAAGAAGAAAGAAGACTGAATTCATTTGATCTCTATATGTTGTAACAGATATATACTTCGGTGAAACATGAGTCAGCAGTGATAGTGCAGTATGTGGAGGTGTCCCCCCCAGGTGAGCCACCTACACGTCTCTGGCGGTGATGTAGACGTCTCCTTGGTACTGCTTGCAGAGCGACCGGACGATGGCCAGGCCGATGCCCTTGTTGCTGCCCGTCACCACCGCAACCTTGGTAGACATGTCTGTTCACAGAGAGACAGCGGCGTTAATGGTTCTCACACACACACACACACACACACACACACACACAGGTTTCAGTCCAGAGAAGGCAGTAAAACAACGTGAGTAAAGAATGTCGTAGGAGGATCAGATTTGCTGATTCATGGTGACAATATGTCTTATGATAATGTAAAATAATGCACCAAGGCCCTAAACATACAAAGCTTTCAGTCTGGAAAGGGCGAGGACTTTCTGAACTCCATCCAAAATAAACAATCAGTGTATAGGATGAGATTCAAAAGGGTATAAGAATTGCTGAGTCATGGTGACAGAGAGAGAGAGACAGAGAGAGAGAGAAAGAGACAGAGACAGAACGAAACGGAGTTTTCAAACGAAAACGATCTCCGTCCACACGGCGTTTCAGCCATCGTTTCCGAAGTGATCTCCGTCTATATTACACGCCTGGAAACGAATATCACGTGACTCTTCACGTTCATGAAGAGTCATACGTTGATGTAAACAGGAAGTAGATTGTCGTATTTTGTAACTAAGCAACCAGAGTAATAAAGTAGTCTTTAATGATCGTAAGTATGTGTTTGATACTTAAGATCTTCTCTCAAATCTTCCTCTATAAACTCAAACAGATACAGTTCGTGGAAAGTTTAATACGTTTTATTTTTCAGACTTAACGTTAGTTACAACGCTGCGGGTCTCTCTCTCTCTCTCTCTCTCTCTCTCTCTCTCTCTCTCTCTCTCTCTCTCTCTCTCTCTCTCTCTCTCTCTCTCTCTCTCTCTCTCCCCGCTCACCGATCGCTACAATAACAGCTGTTTCCTCCTCAGACATGTAGACTTTAACTGGACAACAGCTGCTAGTAAAGACAACAAGGTCAGCAACGCCTGTAATCAGTTGTCAGTTAACCTGGTAGTCGATCGCGGGCGTTACGTCATCGTTTCCAAACGTATGCGTTTCCGTCCGTCCACACGAATACGCTACCCGGAGTTTCCAAAGTTATCCGGCTTCGGGATCGTATCTAAACTTATCCGTTTACGGTGCTCCAAAACGCCGGCGTAGTGTGGACGCTCAGTGTAACCGTAGCAAAACATATGCGTTTCCAAACGAAAACGGAGTAATGTGGATGTACTCCAGAGAGTGAGTGAGAGTGAGAGAGAGATGTGAATAGTTCTTTGAATTGTCTATAATCTAATGCAGCTGGAATTAAAGATTGATTTGTGAACTCACATTTGATAACATCGTTTTACTTTGATACAAGTCATTAAAAATGGGAACATAAACTGCATATTATTTTTCATATTTTATTGTATTTTTAAAAAATGTATATTTATGTTTCTTGCTTATTTTATTTACACTCACATTAATTATGATGCCCCAAAACGCCAAAGAGAGTTGCTTCTATGTGAAAAACCTACTCGGTAATAAAACTAATTCTGATTAATGTAAACATAACTTTAAATTGTGAAAGGTCTAACAGCAACAACGGGTTCAGCATTAAAAAAAGACTATTTTATCAAAAATACCCAAAACATTATGACGAGAATTAAAAAGTGCACGAGAGTAACTGTTACGACCTTTAGTCCAGAAACCTTTAACGTTACAATACGAACTGGTTTTACAAGCATTCATGCATGTGCACCAAAAGGTGTGAACGAACAGTTAACGTCATATAACTCAATGCATTGGGTCACAATAAAAGTGAAATTGCCACATTGATACATTGTTTCAGCTTCGGGAGCTTCTGCCTGGTTCCAGAACAGCGTCACATAACAAACACTGGCTCACGAGCATGTTTCAGTTAGTAGACCGAGCCGTAAAATACCGTAAATAGCCGTAAATACGCATTAAATTGCTGTGAATGTCTAACTAGTAGTAGACTGGAGGTTTCTTACTTTCAGCTGGTGTTGCAGTGTTGAGTGTTGAAGCTGCAGAGAGGAGTGAAGCGTTCAGGAAGAAGGAACGGAGGGAGAACGGAGGGGAAAAAAGGGGGGAGGAGAGCTGGTGGTCTGCGGCGCAGTGTTACTGCGCACACCCGGGAAAAAAAACAAGTCAACCACGTGGGTGTGACCCCCGAGGAGCAGCCCGTACAGGACGAAGATTTTCTACAAATGAGAATAATATCTAGGTATTGTGCTTGGTGCTTGTTTCTTACCACCTCTTAACAGTAATGATGCACGTGTTAAACAATGTACTACTTCAGTTTGTTATTTACTTTGTATTTTAAGCTCCGTGTATATCTTTGCGTTGTCATTTTTTTGGGTATTTAATGGGTTATCAGAAGTAGCGTTCAATGTCCGTGCTCCACAAAACACAGATTTTATGGACAAGCAAGTTGGGGGATTAATGTCAATGTGTGTGTTTGCGTGGTCCAGGTCCAGGTGGGGGTCATGAGGGGACGAGCTGCGAGGAAGAGGAGGCGGAAACGCGAGAGCGTCGTCCAGTCTGGTATAAACCAGTCGACAGCTGTCACTTTTAAACGTTTCCCTGCTGTCGTCTGTTTCAGCATCGGTCTGCTTCTGTTTCCTCAGTGTCTCTGTGTCATCAGCTGCAGTATGTGAGGCTGAGGACGTTTCTGCACCAGCGAGGATTCAGCTCCACGCTGCTGCAGCCGGCGCTCTTCACTGGTACGACTTCTACTGTTCTCTACTGTTCTCTACTGTACTCTGTTGTACTCTACTGTTCTCTACTGTACTCTACTGTACTCTGTTGTACTCTGCTGTACTCTGCTGTACTCTACTGTTCTCTACTGTATTCTACTGTACTCTGCTGTACTCTACTGTACTCTGCTGTACTCTACTGTTCTCTACTGTACTCTACTGTATTCTACTGTACTCTGCTGTACTCTACTGTACTCTACTGTATTCTGCTGTACTCTACTGTACTCTGCTGTACTCTACTGTACTCTACTGTACTGTGTTGTACTCTACTGTACTCTACTGTACTCTGCTGTACTCTACTGTTCTCTACTGTACTCTGCTGTACTCTACTGTACTATACTGTTCTCTACTGTACTCTACTGTATTCTACTGTACTCTGCTGTACTCTACTGTATTCTACTGTACTCTGCTATACTCTGCTGTACTCTACTGTACTCTACTGTACTCTGCTGTACTCTACTGTTCTCTACTGTACTCTGCTGTACTCTACTGTACTCTGCTGTACTCTGCTGTACTCTACTGTATTCTACTGTTCTCTACTGTTCTCTACTGTAGCAGCCAATTTGCTTCTCCAGACCTTTCACTGCACTCAACCCGTGTGTAATAATCTGACTGATGGATTGAACGACAGCCTTTAAAGTGTGTGTGTGTGTGTGTGTGTGTGTGTGTTTGTTGCACAGACACGGGGAGAGGACTTCAAGCTCTTAAGAGCATAAAGGTGAGTCTGCCTCTGACTGAATGAACTACGACACATGGATGCAGTTTATGTAGACAGTAAATACTTTAATGTCAATCACAGAATGAATACATTGATTCCTTTTACCAGTAAGGCTGGCGCTCTTTATTTTAAAGTCCTTTCCTGGTGCACACATTCACATCTAGAATGATCTGCATGATAACTAGATGGCAAATTAACATACTTAAAGCTAAACAAACGTCCAATCAGACGCCTCAATTTAACCAGGAGTGTAATATTTCTGCTGACGTTTTCTTTGACTTCGTTTTAGTCATTCATTCTTTTTTTTATCTACATTGTTTCTCCATCTCTTCATCTCTGTTCTTCCGTCAGCCTGGTCAGCTGCTCATTTCTCTGCCAGAGTCCTGTCTCCTCACGACCTCAACCGTGCTGGACAGCTACCTGGGACAGTATATCAAGAGGTAGATTTCATTAAAACAGACTAAATCGTTCAGGTTTAGGGGAGTCGGTATTCATTGCTTGTGTCTCCACCAAGCTGGAAGCCCCGCCTCTCCCCGCTGTTGGCGCTCTGCGTCTTCCTGGTGTGTGAGCGCCACCTGGGGGAGGCCTCCGACTGGTTCCCCTACATCGACGCGTTGCCCGCCGCTTACGCCTGCCCCGCCTACTTCACCGACGCCGCCGCGGCCGTCCTGCCGAGCGGCGCGCGGCGCCGGGCTTTAGAGCAGAGGGAGGCGGTGCGAGAGCTCCACTCGCTTCATCAGAACTTTTTCAGGTGAGCTCGACACTGCGGCCAGTTCAGTCATTGAGGCTGCATTGAGGTGTCATCAACGTTCCATCGGTCTTCTGTTTCTGTGAGCAATGTCGGTGTCGCCCCAACATGTCAGTGATTTATTCTTGATCCAGATCTCTGCAGCCACTGCTGAGTCAGCCCGTGGATGAGGTGTTGACATATGAAGCATTGAGGTATACACACACACACACACACACACACACACACACACACACACACACACACACACACACACACACACCTATACGTGGACTATAAGCCCATTCATAATCTTGACAGGTGTGCAAAGTTCAAGTTTATGACAATGGAAATGTTTCCAGACTATAATTTGTTTTCTGTCAGGTTATTAAGCTGTGCTGCTGCTCCTCCTCCTCCTCCTCCTCCTCCTCCTCCAGGTGGGCGTGGTGTAGTGTCAACACGCGCTCTGTCTTCATGTCCCACCCATCCAACGACTCCCTCTCTGGACAAGATGTTTACGCCTTAGCTCCCTTTCTGGACCTGCTCAACCACGGCCCCGATGTGCAGGTAAACGTCAAACTGCAGTAAACGCATCGCCACAGACCTCTGAGGATATGACCTGTTCTGCTTCCTTTGAACTCGTTGGACAGTTGGAAAGACGGAGAGCCAATCATGAGTTTCCACCTTTTTTTTTTTTTTCCAGGTGAAAGCAAGTTTCAATGACGTGACCAGATGTTATGAAATCCGGAGCGTTTCCGGGACGCCCCGCTACCAGCAGGCCTTCATTAACTACGGGTCACATGACAGCCAGCGCCTGATGCTAGAGTACGGGTTCGTCGCCCCCCGCAACCCCAACAGCGTGGTCTATGTGGATGCCGGTGAGCTGCAGCAAGGAAATACAAAATCACTCGTCATCTTCGCCTCTGAAGGCAACGTGGATTCGTGTTTGGTGTCTTTGTGAATGTTGCAGTTGTTGTTTTTCTGTAATCGTACGTTTGTGTGTTTCACTGTTGTCCCTCAGATCTCCTCTGTGACGTTTTAAGAGGTGACAAGAGTTTGGATCAGAAGATCAAGTTTCTCAAAGAGAACAATTTCCTTCAGTAAGACTTGTACATTTTAATTTTATTGAGTTTAATTTAATTTTATTATTTATTTTTTTATTATTATTTTATATTATATTTTAATTTTTTTATTTTATAATTTTTTATTTTGTTTTGTTCTTTTATTTTTTATTTAATTTATTTTATTTTATTTTTTATTTTATTTTATTTTAGAGGAACCAGGAGGGGATGTTAAAGGAACAGTCACATGTGGAGCCACATGTCTTGTGTCAGGTCTTTATGCTAAACTAGATTAATTACTACACCCAGAGATATCGCTGTTTTAGAAATGATTACAATTTAAATAAGTCTAATAAATTTGATTCATAAAATCACTCCAGCGTTTCTCCCTTCAACTCCTCTTTCCTCCCGTCAGTAATCTCACTGTGTCCAGTGAAGGTCCTGGTTGGAGGCTGATGACGGCTCTCAGACTGCTGTCACTGCCACAAACACTGTAGTAAGACCACACACACACACACACACACACACACACACACGCACACAGTATGTGTATATCTGTAAAAAAGTGAAGCTCCACTGCTCTAGACGCTACGTTTGAGTGAATAAATGATTTATTACGTGTGTGTGTGTGTGTGTGTGTGTGTGTGTGTGTGTGTGTGTGTGTGTGTGTGTGTGTGTGTGTGTGTGTGTGTGTGTGTGTGTGTGTGCGCGCGTGTGTGTGTGCGTGTGTGCGCGTGTGCGTGTGTGTGTGTTTTCATAGCCACCTCTGGAAGGCGGTGTTGCTCGGTCAGGTGCTGTGTGAGGAGAGAGAGGAGTGGAGCGTCCAGACGGCCAAGACTCTCTGTCAGCGACTCCTTCAAGACTCTCACACCGCTCTGGATAAGGTGTGTGTACACACACACACACACACACACACACACACACACAACCAGATTTGTGTTTTTTGACCTGGTGTGTGTGTGTGTGTGTGTGTGTGTGTGTTTGTTTAGATCGCCGATCTCCTCCGCCAGTGCGACCTGCCGGTCAGGGAGCAGCTCTATGTGGTCGAGTCGCTGCGACAGGAGGAGAGGTGCATTCTGGGAAGCTGCCTCGAGCTGCTGGAAGGCCCGCCGAGACAACCGCCGGGCGAACCGTTTCCACGCCAACCGGATGCCGACGCCGCGAGCTGATGTCCGATCAGAAGCGACGGTATATATCGGCTGCACTGGGCTCCTTCTCGTGGGACGTCCCGGCTCCTCAGATGCATCGAGAGGCTTTTCCTGGAGGAGCTGTAAGTGAGGACGCACCGGTGACACGTGAAAGAGACTCTGCCCCGTTCACAATGACGGTGAGGACCTGATCACCTCCATCACTACAGTGTTCTTCTGGACTCATGTAAGACAGCCTTGTCTTTATTTATCGTCTGATTTAAAGTGACAGTACAGTCCTCGATCATTTCTATTCAAGTAGTTACAAAATACAGACGACAACAACTGCAACCGGGGTGTCCGTGGCTAAGTGGAGAGCAGGGCTGTCTTTCAATCAGAGGGTCAGAGGTTTGATCCCCGACTCCTGCTCCACTAGTCTCGTGTCAACGTGTCCTTGAGCAAGACACTTAACCCCAAGAATGTCTCCCGTAGCTGCGCCTACGGTGTGTAGATAGATACTGAATTGTAAGTCGCTTTGGATAAAAGCGTCTGTTAAATGACTGTAATGTAATGTAATGCACCGGTACGTTTTATGACAGCCACTTTGTTTATAGTTTGTTTCATATTGTAATTTGAATAACTTAAAAACTTTGTACACCAAAAGCAAGAATTGCAGTCGTATCTTTTTGGGGATAAAACGTGTGTTTATTGAGTCAAATGAAGCGCTGTGGATTCTCAAAGCGTCGTGATGTCTTGTGCTCCTCTTGACGCCGCGACGGGTTTCAGGCCCCTAAAAACGGTGTTTCTGACCGTTCACTCGCTCTGTTAAACAGTTGGGTTCCTCCTGTGAATCGTAGGTCGTTTTGCGGTCAGAGTTGGACGACGGCCTTTCTCTTCTGGTGACGCTGCACGCTCTCCATCATCACCGTGGCTTCATAGAGAGGGACCGCCTCCTCGGGCTGAGGTCTGGAGAGACGGGACACAAATGGTCAGCTCTTTAAAAATCACATTTAGAGGCACTAAAGTAAAACCAGAGGGTGCATCACTAAACACCGGTGCCGTCTTTTGAGAATAGAGTTACCCGCAATCCTCGTTTTCTTTAGCCCCGCCTCCCAGCCCCCATCGGCCCCCGCCTTGTTCTCTGGCTCATTAGCATAAAGGGATGAATGAAAATAACTGTGCATGTGGCTTTCAGTGCATTTTACATCATTTATTTCTGGATTCCTGACTCGAGTTGTCTTCATCGACACCAGTACCTGTGGATGAACAGAGGACGTGACGCGTTACCTGAGGACTCCGGCGGACATCTTCTCCACGATGTCCTTGAGGATATCTGACAGCGGTCTGTGAAGGAGGGACTTTATGTATCTGATCGTGGGCATATAGCATATAGTACAGTTCATAGATCACACGCCGTGTGCAGCAGGATACGCAGGTACCGTCCCTGCTGCGCCGATGAAGCCGTCCACACTTCATGGTTGAGGAAAGTCATGGAGGCGGACTTTAGATGCAGCAGTCTGCAGTCTGGAGGATCCAGCTGTGAAAACACAACAGGGACAAATAAGACTTCATTTGAATTTTTTTTTTGAGCTCTTCAAAATTCAGATTTTTGAGCTCCCAGAGGGATTTTTAAAGAACTCACCTGCAGGTCTTTGTGGGTCGTGACCCAGTGCCCCCCCACTCCCAGCACACTGATGATGTCATGTTTGTGTGGGAGGAGCTTCGCCTCCTCTGACTCTACCTCTTGCAGACGCACTACACACACACACACACACACACACACACACACACACACGTACGTTATGACGTTGAATCGTTCATGTGTTCCTCAGTGTGACTGGGACACACACACAGAGACGCGTTTACCTCCAGAGTCCACCACGATGTCCACTCCCAGTCCTCCCGTCTCCTCCAGAACCGCGGGCAGCAGGTCCGATGGGCCGTTAAACACTGGAACAACTTTGGCTTTGCACACAAAGACACAGCATCAATACATCACGAGTCTAATCTGGTTCATGATGCATTGAAAACATGTTGAAATCTGCCAGTTTTAGTTGTCATGGCTGTAGTTTCAATGTTTTGCCACATGGTGGCAGCAGATTTTAGATAAAGAGATTTTCACTTTTTAAATTCAGTCTCCCTTTCACAACATTTATTCATGAGGAAGGTCTTATCTTGGGGTAACATACTTAAATGAAATGTCAACTCTGTGACATTTTATGTTCTAGGTTTTGTTTTTACTTGCGTGATCTTTTTCTTTTATATACTTATTTAATTAGCTTGCAAACAACTTCCTCTCTGTATTTGTTGTGCATATGATAAATATTGAACTTGATATATTAACGGTGGTGATTTGATCCTGGATTCAGACAGACGAGGAGGGACACCCTACAGCTCGTATTGATTAATCAGACTGAGACGAGAAGCAGGAAGCAAGGAAGCAAGAATGCAAGTCAGCTAGAAGGAGAAGACCTCACCTACTAAAGGATCCTGAACACCTGAGGAAAGGATGACGGGGAGGAGGAGGAGGAGGAGGAGGAGGAGGAGGAGGAGGAGGAGGAGGAGAAGAAGGAGAAGAAGAAGAAGAAGAAGACAGGAAAAAGATATTTAAAAAGAAAAAGGGTGAAAGAGCACGAATACATGTATGAGAAATCATTTTACGTGAAGATTGGGTCAGTGTTACTGTTGAGGATTTAAACAGCGCTTCATACGGTCGGCCTGCACTTACCTACGCTGGGCCGAAGCTGCTCCAGGAAGGCGTGTTGTTGCGGCGAGTGTGACGTCGTGAAGACCTTCACGCCGTGGTAACAAGCCAGCTGGATGCACATGAGGCCGAACGACTGGAGGAGGGAGCGGAGACGAGAACGTCACGTTTAAATTCCGTCTTCGTTGTATCATGAAGTAGAGAGCGACAGAAGGTCTTACGTACGCTGGCTCCGTCCAGGACCAGCAGTGTGTGACCCGCCGCCACGCGAGCGTGTGTGTGCAGAGCAGTGTAAGCACAGAGGGCGTCACGCAGAGCTCCGGCTACACACACCGAGCTCAGCTTCTCTGGCTTCTGGACTGCAGAACAGAAACACACACACACACACACACACACACACACACACACACACACACACAGATAAGAGGAGGCAGTCTGTGCTTTTTAAACTGCCAGCACCATTTTATTTTTGGAGCACATGAGGTGCAGATGAAACAGAGTGTGTGTGTGTGTGTGTGTGTGTGTGTGTGTGTGTGTGTGTGTGTGAGTGAGATACCTAAATAGTGTTCATCTATGTCAATGACGTCGCAGAGTCCAGAACAGGGAGAGTCCAGAGGCAGAATACCTGGAACAGGAAGGTTTGACAACGTTACATCACCTGGTTCTAGTTGTTCTATTATTAGTTATCAGATGTTACAAATACATATCCGATAACTGTCCACACAGTTACATCTTTGTCTATATGTCTTACCTACAACCGCATCCTCCGGATGGAAGAAAGACACCTTGGCGCCCACTGTGGAAAAATAAAAAGAAGAGAATACACAAATAAGTTTCAGTGATGTTGACTAAAGGTCTGTTGTCCTGTTGAACAGTCAGACTGAAACGTGTGGTTTGGTGTTAATAACAACCTTGCAGCACGACTCCGGCCACCTCTCTGCCAACGGGAATCAAATCTCTCTTTATCCCGACGTCATCGAGCAGCTGGAGCAGAGAGAGGAGGAGAGAGAGGAGGAGGAGAGAGGAGCAGAGGAGAGAGAGGAGGAGAGAAGAGAGGAGCAGAGAGAGAGAGAGAGAGAGAGGGGAGAGAGGAGCAGAGAGAGAAGATGAGGAGAGAGGAGAAGGGAGAGAGAGGAGGAGAGGAGCAGAGAGAGAGAGAGGAGAGAGAAGAGAGAGGAGCAGAGAGAGAGGAGGAGGAGAGAGGAGCAGCAAAGAGAAGAGGAGAGAGAAGAGAAGAGAGACAGG
Organism: Cebidichthys violaceus; assembly: GCF_023349555.1. Taxonomy (NCBI): domain Eukaryota; kingdom Metazoa; phylum Chordata; class Actinopteri; order Perciformes; family Stichaeidae; genus Cebidichthys; species Cebidichthys violaceus. The sequence goes on from NW_027176772.1 coordinate 498,578, forward strand.
AGAGAGGAGAAGAGAGGAGTCATCACTACGGTCATTTATTAAGTGACCTTTACTGGTGTGAACATGAGGAAACAATACTGACAAAATATATCTACAATTCCAATCATTTTTTCTCCTGCACTCAGAGATTCAAACATGTAACATATGTATTATCCAGTGTATTATCTAGTGTATTATCTAGTGTATTATCCAGTGTATTATCTAGTGTATTATTTAGTGTATTATCCAGTGTATTATCCAGTGTATTATCCAGTGTATTATCTAGTGTATTATTTAGTGTATTATTTAGTGTATTATCCAGTGTATTATCCAGTGTATTATCCAGTGTATTATCCAGTGTATTATCTAGTGTATTATCCAGTGTATTATTTAGTGTATTATTTAGTGTATTATCCAGTGTATTATCCAGTGTATTATCCAGTGTATTATCTAGTGTATTATCTAGTGTATTATCCAGTGTATTATCCAGTGTATTATCCAGTGTATTATCTAGTGTATTATCCAGTGTATTATTTAGTGTATTATTTAGTGTATTATCTAGTGTATTATTTAGTGTATTATCTAGTGTATTATTTAGTGTATTATTTAGTGTATTATTTAGTGTATTATCCAGTGTATTATCCAGTGTATTATTTAGTGTATTATTTAGTGTATTATCCAGTGTGTCTCAGAGAAGTGTAACATCTCTCATTGGACCACCATGGATTCTTTAATCGGTGACTCTTTAATAAAAGCAACTAAAGACAGTTTGATATGTCTCGGATATATATATATATATATATATATCTGTTCTACCGTCTGGTTATGTACTGTGATTTAACGGTCACGCTCACACCATCTTTGATTTAAGTACCTTGAGGTCCAGCGGACTGAGTCCACAAGCCTTCACCTGAACCCGGACCTGGTGGCTGCCTACAGCCTCTGGGAGACTCTGCAGGGAAACACACAGACATAAAAGTATCTCATAAGAGACATACAATTTGAATAAAGAGACACACACACACACACACACACACACACAGAGAGATTGTAAAGGAGACATTATGGATGCATTTGATGCCTGAAGTCAGCCATCACACATGCAGCATGTTCATCCTCTAAACACTGTAATACAACGTAAACTGTGGGCTATAAATGAGAAATCTCATTGATGATAATAAGAGACACAAACTCACCGTTTCCTGGATGACGAACTTGGGCTCTGCACCGGCTCGGCAGTACAAACCCTTCATGCTGCTGCACCTTTAATGTGTGCAGCTGCGAGGTGACGAGATAATCAACAGTCCTTCGCTAACGTGGATCTGATCACTCCTGGTGAAGAGGTTGCTGCTCTCCAGTTCCTGACTCGCTCGAGTCAGCTGACCTCTTCTTCTTTGTTGTTTACGTTTTTCGCTTGTAGTATTAAAGAGCATCGCTGCACCGCCCTCTATTGGCTGTTATGGATTACCACAAAGTACCGCACAACTACTGACCCTTTATGACGTGATTTAAAGTTAAACTCACATGTGAAGCGAGGGAACCATCATCTCCCAGAATTTATATTTATTAACATTTCTTTCATCTTTCATCAGTTCAGCTTAGTATTTGCAATTCACCAAATAATATAATTTTGTTTTGATCTTTATCTTTTACTTATATTCTGTCTAATATTACATTTTAAGTACAGGTTTAAAATAGATTTGTATTTAATTTAAAGATTCCCTTCTGTCTAATTATTAGAACTGAAATGTTCTAAACTAGCTGCATTACTTTTTTTGTTTACATGATGTTTTTTTGCACAAATTGTAATTTAGCACTTCCTGTCTCAGTCCACATTTTTTAACTTTAAAGTATGTTTTTATTTCTACTCAGCGCTGCTGTTTTATGTGACTAAAATGTAATGTTAGCAATGGTGGATCATATATCTAGTTCTGTTTTCTGTCATTTCTCAATCATTTAGATAACAGATCAGATAGGGAATATTCCCAAAATATGAATACTTAACTGGGAATTTTATTATGTTCTTTGTTCAATTATGTCACATTTTTCTAAGAGCAAACAGCATAAATCTTTTGTCGCTTTATTGTATTTAGCTTTACCATTCTGATAGACATGCACGTTATTGTTATTTACATCTTTGTTGGTTATGGATGCATTTTTAAGAATTTTTTTATTTTTATTTTGTATTTTATTAAACAGCAGCCGGTCCGGCAAGAGGCGCTAACTAATCCTTTTAATAACAAGCTTCCGATAATAGTTTCGAAGCCAGTGAGATCTCGCGAGATGAGCCGCCACATCTCGCGACACTTCAGAAAACGTTACCCCATTTTCCAGCTGTCCCTCAATCGGTCGGGATTTCGGAACCACCACAGGAGAGGATCACCGGGAAGGGTTTCGTTTTTGGCGATAAAGAAACCGACACATTTACGCCATCACATGGTCACACAAACACGCAACGAGCTACTACACCCTGCACTCCACGATGGAACCTGAACTATGAGGTAAGAGTGTAGTATGCTACTGACGTTAGCTTCTCACTGGTTAGCCTGCTTGCTAGCTGCAATGATAGCCAGTATGCTAATGTTTAAATCACTGCATCTGCACTGTGCAGTGTGTGTGTGTGTGTGTGTGTGTGTGTGTGTGAGAGTGTGACCTGACGTTAACATTGACTGGGCTTGTTGTTAACCGAAGCCTCGCTTACATTAGTAGGTATTCATATTATATATTATATGATATATATATATATATATATATATATATATATATATATATATTATATATTATACTATTAGTAGGTAATATATATATTCATGGGTGGAGAGGTCCCCCCCCCCCTTCAGCTAGCATAGCATTTTGCTAACATTAAAGCCTGATGTATGTGTTGGTCACAGCTGCACACATCTGGCTGACTAGTCCCGTCAAAACAAACCGCCTGTCGTGTCCTAGTGTGTCTGTTTACAAGTGGTTTTTGGGGGTTGTTGAGCAAGGCACTAATGCAGGAAGTGAAGATGCATTGACTAACAGAGCTTTCCTGGTAACAGCAAGAAGCTGTTTCCAGAGAAGTCAGCACACACACACACACACACACACACACACACACACACACACACACACACACACACCCTCAGCTAGTTGTTGTGTTACTTAAAGGGTTCGGGAGACTTTTGCAGCTTTAAACACACCATGTTAAGTGAAGTTTAAAAGTGCAGACTGGTGCTACATTCCTGCTCTCTTGATTTTAAATAGAGTGTTGCTTCTTAAACCTCAGCTTCACATCTGTGTCGTTGTTTCTTTCAAAGGCACATTTTGCATTGCGCTGCGTGTTTGTCGTGAGCGCCTCCTGCATGGATCACACCCTGCTGACAATAGCAGGCGTTTGACTGCATGTGTGCTGCTGACCCGCCCCTCTGCTCTGCTCGGTTCTGTTCTGCAAAAGGGGTTTAACGAGATTAGAGCCGGGGAAAAAAAAACAAAAAAACAATCCACTGATTAATCAAGTAGTCGCTGGACGGACGGGGGAAATATAACCGGCAACTATTTTGAGAAGCGATTAATTAGTGCAGTTGTTTGATCGAGCAAAAGTGGAATCTCAACTGTCAATGTGGACTCAGAACGTCTTCACTCGAAGATGGATTAATCAACGGGCCGAGACCAACACTTCTTGCAGAGTAAATTCAGAGAACTTCCTTGTTTTTGAAGTGTTATTACCGTGTAATAATGCCTGAAAGAGGCCTCTAGTGGGTCATAACGGGCACGTGACGCATCACCAGTGTTTTGGTGGTATGCAGCATGTCTCAGCCATGAGTTGTACCCGGTCTCCTCTGTGTGCCTAGCAGCCTTATCAGATGGTGGATACTATATTGTAAGTATTGCTTAAACCATTCAAAGAGTTGTGTAAATGTTACCTTTGAACTCTGCAACTTAGCGTGTGTGTGTGTGTGTGTGTGTGTGTGTGTGTGTGTGTGTGTGTGTGTGTGTGTGTGTGTGTGTGTGAGACGAATCCGATGCATACAACTATTAGAGATGAATCCCGTAGTTCAGCTAGACGTGCAGGGAAAGCACACGGATGTGGAGCGTCTCATTTGTGTCATAAATGAAGTTTTATTGTCTGTGAGATCCTGGTTTTTCCGGTGAATACACATCACCAACTCCGCTCATCTCCGCTCTTATTTATTTGTTTATTTATTTATCTTTAGAAAGTTCAAAAGTTCGCCTGGGGTCAGGAGGGTGACTGTGTGCTCGCTGTAAATCAGGAGCGCCTCACGTCCCGGGACGGAATGCTGCTTTCATTCAAGTCCAACGGTTTCAAAGGTAGAACTCGTATATTAATATTTATCGGCGATGAAATATCCAGGCGTGCAGCAGCCAGATGGATCAGGCTGCAGTCTTAAAAGGATCTTTTTTTTTTTTTTATCCCTCTTATGTAAAGCCACTTAACCATTTTGAAAAGGAATATCATTCCGGTGACCTTATGTAAGTCACATGACCGCTGAGACCTCGATGCCCCTCTGCAGACGTGCTCACCGGGGTTTTACACTCTCCACTCCAGAGTTAACCTGCTGCTTAACAACAGTGCTAGATGTAAACAGCGGTGCGGGATTCTTCCACCATTCAGTGTATTTGTTCAGCTTGTTACCGTCCCTGCTATCGGTTTCTACAGCGGGGTAGCGCTAACGTTAGCCAGCTGTGGAGAGGCTGGCGAGCATGTAGGTTGGGGGGGGGTGGGGGGGGTGGGGGGGGGGGGTGATACAGGAGGAGTGATACAGGAGGAGTGTCCTGTCACCTCTCGAAGCCTCACAGCTTGACATCAGTGTGATAAGAATGTGTTGAGAGAGAGACGCAGGGCTGAGGATCGGTGTTTCCTTTAGTGTGTGAGTGAGAAAGAGGGAGACTAGTGTGTGTGTGTGTGTGTGTGTGTGTGTGTGTGTGTGTGTGTGTGTATGTGTGTGTGTGTGTGTTAAATGCAAATGCATGTGTGTGTGTGTTTGAGTATGTAGAGTGTGAGAATGCTGATGTGAAGAGACTGCAGTTATTTTAAACCAACATCATGACGGTAACCATCCACATCAGCACATCCCTGATTTAATTCCTCAGTTAAACCGTTTTTATTATGTTTATTATGGGATAAGAATAATGAATAACGCCGTTCACAATCAACCATTCTATCTTCACAAGTTTAAACGTTTTAATATTTACACTGATATTAAATGGTGGAAACCACCAAGCAAATATTAATATTTTACTTTTTCAATCAGCCAGTAATTATTATTATTATTCTGTCAGTCAACTCATTAATGAACTGACTCATCAGTTCTGCTCCACTTCAGACTAAAACAATGAACAATGAGCTGCAGAAGAGTCAGAGTGTTGTGGATTTATAAGTCTGTCTCTCTGTCTGTCTCTCTCTTTGTCTCTCTGTCTCTGTCTTGCTCTCTCTCTCTCTCTCTCTGTCTGTCTCTCTCTGTCTCTCTGTCTGTCTCTCTGTCTCTGTCTGTCTGTCTCTCTCTCTGTCTATCTTTCTCTCTCTCTGTGTGTGTGTCTCTCTCTCTCTGTCTCTCTGTCTCTCTCTCTCTCTGTCACTCTCTCTGTCTGTCTGTCTCTCTGTCTCTGTCTGTCTGTCTCTCTCTCTCTCTGTCTCTCTCTCTCTCTCTCTCTCTCTCTCTCTCTCTCTCTCTCTCTCTCTCTCTTTGTCCTTCTGCTTCCTCTCCTCTCAGTGTCTCTCTCTTTGTCCTTCAGACACATAACATCAGGTGATTGACAGTTAAAGACCGTATAATGAATAATCGTCCCGTAGACTCAGACCAGTTCTCTCGGTCAATGCGTTGGTTGATTGCTGCTCACAGAGGAAAACCGCAAAGTAAGACGACACCATGTAGAAGCAGAAGTTCACAAGAACTCTTGACTGAAGTTGGCAACACCGAAAACGTGAATCACAAAACAGTCTGAGCATCAGATGATGAGCAGTCATCACAAATTCATCAATGGAAGAAGAGAAAGGGGGGATGTAGGAGGGGGGTCCTCAGGAAAATGATGGGGGGACGAAGAGAGTCTGAACCCTAATCTGTAGTGTGTGTGTGTGTGTGTGTGTGTGTGTGTGTGTGTGTGTGTGTGTGTGTGAGAGGGGCTTAAACAGGCATCTGCCACAAGCCTTGATAACGGACCCGACCCTCCAGTTGCATCAATGCTCTAATTATACAGACTAATCCCACAAATACAATACATCTCCTGTGCACAGAGCAGGACACACTCACGACGAAGGACATGGACGTAGGACAAACACGTCCACGTCTGTAGACGGTAGACTTTCCGATGAAGGTGAAAGTAGGTCTGCAGCTGGATTTAGGTGATCTCTAAGTAAGTAAGATGACTTCTTGTTCCTCTAGCTTCCCCTTCAGAACAACGCTGAGCTCTCTGGTGCTGCAGCGTTGATGGAGGACGAGCTGAATATGAGCCTCATAGATAATGTCACAGTGTGTTTTGGGACGTTGCTTGGTTGTGGTGTGGTTGGTTGGTGTGATGATGATGCCTCTGGAGTTCAAACATCTCATCTTAAGAAAATGAGAGAAACAATCGGAGGAAATACTTGAGAATTTGGTAAAATGGTACCAAAAAAAAAAAGTTTAAAGGCTCCCGCAGACGTGTGTGTGTGTGTGTGTGTGTGTGTGTGTGTGTGTGTGTGTGTGTGTAGGGTGGGCTATGTTCGTCTGACCTAGTTAAGCTGGTTACTTTGTCCTCCCACTGTGATCATAATGGGACACTCTCTCACACACACACACACACACACACACACACACACACACACTCTCTCTCTGTTCTCCAGGTCTTAGTAAGAGAACCAGGTTTAGATTTACGTCCCACTGACTGGAAAACAAGCCACACATGGACTCACGCTCCCTCGCCGAGTTCCTTGTCCGTTGCAATGTGTGTCAGATTATTATTGTTATTATTATTATGGGCTGTCTGCTGGCCAGAGGGAGGCAGGTCTGGTTCTGATTAACATGCCGTTCACTGGGCCAGAGGTCTGTGTTCCCGTGAGGGTGAACAGGATGCTTTTATATCTCGCATTTCTGTCAGCAAATTAAAAAACACACTTTTTTTTTTTTTTTTTAGAGCTTTGAAAAAGACCAAAAGTGAATTCTGATAAAAGTAACAAAGATCTGCCGCTCAGATGTTTTATTATAGCAGATAAATTGCTGAGTTTCTTGTCTTCGGTGTGTTGTTGTTCTGGTCCATACGATGGTTCAGACGCCTTAAACCCGTCGTCATTTAAACGTCCGTTATTCAGAACTGTTTTGTGCGTACGTCCATCATTGCATCAAAACAGGAACCATAATGGCTCATGTGTCGTTCCAGGTGTTGTGCGGTGCTGAAGAAGACTTGAGTGAACCATGGCACAGTTCCCCACCACATTCACAGGTCAGTACGCGTGGCCGGGGGGGGTGAGCAGCGGGTTCAGTGAGTGGACGGCGAGACGGCAGCGCTCTGCTCCTTTTTAATCCACAATAATAATGTCCCACGAGCGCGCTCAGAAGACGAGCCACGCCCTCTCGCTGCTGTCGATGACGGACGGACAGATGTCCTGTCAGGAGGACGACTGACAGATGGACACAAAGGCAGACGGTTTGAGATTTGTTTCCGACTGTAGACAGACGATCGTTGGCCGGATGAGGACTCGAACCGTTGTTCAACATGAAGAGAGGAACTCAAAGAGACACAACTGAGGCTGGATGAGGGCATCCCAGCTTAAGTGTTACATCATATTGATGCTACGAGCTAATTATTTAATAAAGACCACTGAAGCGTCCCGTCAGTTAGTGTTACTTATTAACTTCACACGTTAGTGAATCAGAGACATGCACTGGGCCTTCTGAGGAGACACAAAGGTCTCTGAGTCACTCGTCCACTCGTCCTTGCTGCTCTTTCCTCATCAGTTTCCTAAGAGTTGACCCTCTTTAAGTGTCATTTAAAAGGCATCTTCTGACAGGAAGTGAAACTCATGACTAACGCATTCTTCTCATTCCTGTCTTTTCTCCCTCTGTTTGTGTCTGCCTTTGTTTTGGCCTTTTTGTGCTCTGTGTGTGTGTGTGTGTGTGTGTGTGTGTGTGTGTGTGTGTGTGTGTGTGTGTGTGTGTGTGTGTGTGTGTGTGTGTGTGTGTGTGTGTGTGTGTGTGTTAGGTCCAGATGTGTTCCTGATCTCAGTGGATGAGAGAGCCAAACATGATCAGCAGTTTCTCAGCCTCTCTCCGACTGCCGGGGGTTACATCACAGGTAACTGCCCCCCCCCCCCCCCCCCCCCCCCCCCCCCCCCCCCCCCCCCCCCCCCTCTCTCCCTCTCTCTGTCTTTGTCTCTCTCTCTCTCTGTCTCTCTATGTCTCTCTCTCCCTCTCTCTGTCTCTGTCTCTTTGTCTCTCTCTCTCTCTGTCTCTATCTCACCTACACACACACACACACACACACACACACACACACACACACACATGTCCTTACAGCGTAAGGTGAGATGAGGACATGAAGGTCCTGTCCCCCTCGTCTCGTGTTTTGTTCAGCACGTTCACAGCTAACAGTTATCTTGATTGTGCTCCAGCTGTTTTCTTGAACTATCTTCTAATTGTTTGGTCTATAACATTTCAGAAAATGGTGAATAAAGCCAAAGTTAGTATGTATGTGTATATATATATATATATATATATATATATATATATATATATATATATATATAATTGTCTGTTTGGTCTAACAGCCCAACACGTAAACATCGTCTGTCTCATAGAAGACTAAAAGACTTCTTGACCTTCGACTTAAACTATCAAAAATTGTTGCTGATTAATATTTTGTCTGGCGGCTGATTAATCAACTAAACTTTTTAAGTTATCATCACCTGATGACATCATTTAAATGATTGTATTGACTGGGACAAAGTGCAGTAAAGAAAGGTGAAGATAAGATCTAGTGTTGTTCTCCACGTGACCTAAAGAGGCCTTTTTCTTTCTTGGATTAGTCCTGTGATCTCACTTCCTGTTTCTGTTTGTCTGCCAAGGCGACCAAGCCAGGAACTTCTTCCTTCAATCGGGTCTGCCCCCCCCCATCCTGGCCCAAATCTGGTGAGTCACACAGACGGGAAGCTTCTACTCGATCACAGCCCGACGGACATTAAGCTCAACCATTTCATCATCATCATCATCATCATCACTTTTCCTCTGTGTTCCGTTTTGAAGGGCTCTGGCCGACATGAACAGCGATGGTCGTATGGACATCCACGAGTTCTCCATCGCCATGAAGCTCATCAAGCTGAAGCTCCAGGGTCACCCTCTGCCCCCCCAGCTGCCTCCCAGCATGAAGCAACCCGCACTGGCTTTACCCCCGCAGAGCGGCTTCGGTGAGACGCGTCTCTGCTTCACCTTCAGGGCTGATCGATAAAGTTGAATTGAATATACAGTGTGTACTTCAGCACGAGAGAGGTACTGACGGTACTCTCTCTGTTCCCCTCCAGGTATGCCCCCCATGCCTCCCATCTCGGCCCCTCCGCTCCCCCTGCCTCCCCTCCCCGTCGGAGTGTCTCCCCCGCTCGTCTCGTCGGCCCCTCCTCCCCTCCCGCCGCCCATCGCCAACGGAGCCCCTCCCACGGGCATGATGCAGCCCATCTCGGGCTTCTCAGGTATTCACGTTGTGTGTTTTTGAATTCAATGTTTGCTCTATAACAGGGAAGGATGCTCAGTGTTCTTACTTGAAAGAGACGTTGATACATTGAGAATCAGTTTGGGTCAAAGAGGGCGGCGGCCTCGCAGCGAGAGGGGACCGGGGTTTCGATTTCCCGGGCTGGAAGGCGTTAGCGTGTTCTCCCCGTGTCGGCGCGGGTTCTCTCCGGGTTCTCTGGCTTTCCTCCCACAGTCCAAAGACATGGTTGGTTACTCTAGGTAGGTAAGAGGTTAGAGCGCAAGTGCTTCTCTGTCGCCCAACGTCAGCTGGGATCGGCTCCAGCGACCCGAACAGTGGAGATTGGCAGATGACGTAAAATGTCCCATATGCAGGACCTAGATCGTAACCCGCCTCCTTTCCTTCCCTTCTTCTGTCAAGCTCCTTTTTCCCCACTCACCCCTAAGAGAGGCCACGCCCGAGGATGATGAACGTAACCGTGTTCATATGCCGCGCGCCTCAGGGGGAGAAAGTACCTCGACGACGAGAGAAACCCTCCGGAAGCTGAGCTGTAAAATATGCACAGAGGAGCATAATCACGAGCTTGAAAAGAGCAGAACAAACGAGGTCGGGGTAAATTCTACTAAACGCGGAGATCTTTCAAAAGAAGGCGAATGAGCCGGCTAAATGTGAATCTGAGGAACGAGTCGGTGCCTCTCTGTCTCTCGCTCCACGAAGTTCAATTTAAATGAAAGCCGCTTGTTGGGGTTTGGGCAGAGAGTCTGAGGAGAGGTGCAGCTGGGTGTTCGGGACAACATGAAGTCAGAAGAGGCCGACTGAACTTCATGTAACACCGTGAGATGAAGTGTATAAGACCAGAGCCTCGGACTACAACCTACTGTTCTCTGTCTCTCTCAGCTCCCTCGTCGTTTAATCGCTCCAGTGCCAAGCTGCAGAAGGGACAGTCTGTGGACGTTACCAGGTAGGACACCTTATCAGACACGTTTGCACATATTTGCCTTGTAAATATATGCTAAAATGAGCCAATCTGTGGTAAAAAAAAAAATATAGAAAAACCCTGTTTCTCTTTTTACTCTCCTTGTTTCTCTTTTACCCTTTTTGCATTAAGTTAATATATACTTAAGTCGCACACTTAAACCACTCAAGGAGCTAAGGACTCTAGTGAATGTTCATAGGAGATATTGTTCCTTTCTGACTCGCTGCTTGTTAAAGTCGCTCCGCTGATCTCGGCTCTTTTACTTTCTGTTGCTCCTCAGTGTTCAGCCGCCCTGTGATTGGGCAGTTCCTCAGTCCTCCAGGCTCAAGTACAGACAGCTTTTTAACTCCCATGACAAGATGATGAGTGGACACCTCACAGGTACACACACACACACACACACACACACACACACACACACACACACACACACACACTGACACGTCATTGCTTGTGATGATATTTCGCCACAGTATTGAAGGTGTTTGCTTCCTCTCTCTCTCTCAGGTCCTCAGGCTCGCACTATCCTGATGCAGTCCAGCCTGCCTCAGGGCCAGCTGGCCACGATATGGTCAGTACATCGACATTCAACCGTTTAATCTTCTGCACACGAAGAAGACGTTAGTCCCTCAAAGAACTTCATTTCTTCCCCCCCCCCCGTTAGGAGTCTCTCCGATATCGACCAGGATGGAAAGCTGACGGCGGAGGAGTTCATCTTGGCCATGCACCTCATAGATATGGCCATGTCAGGTTTACCGCTGCCCCCCGTGTTACCGCCAGATTACCTCCCCCCCACATTCAGGTGAAGACTTGTGTGTATCGATTTAACAGCAGTTTGTTTGTCAAAGTAGAGCCGAACTACACAAACCACTTTTTTTTTACAAATATGAACATGTAGAATACATCTGTGTGTGTGTGTGTCTGTGTGTGTGTGTGTGTGTGTGTGTGTGTGTCTTTAAGGCGCGTGCGCAGTGACAGCGTTCAGTCGGACCAGAAGAGCGTCCAGGAGGAGGTCGAGGAGGAGGCAGAGAGCAGCCAGGACAAGAAACTACCAGGTGATCGGTCACTTCATCGTGTTGCTGCTCAAACTGGGATATTAAGAAACGAGAACGCTTCGACAAACTGCAAACTGTTTCCAGAGAAACTTCAGCAATTGTTGTTCACGTCTATCAGCTCCAGGTGAAAGGGTTCTGGCAGTGTGAAATAAAGCAGAATATGTATTCACACGTTGTGGTATTTGCAAAACTTTCTCACGTTGTTGCGATCCTACTTGAGAAAGAACGCAGAATAGTGAACGTTTACTTCTTCTCGGCGCTGAAGCAGGGCCTGAAAACGTGACACCGGCACGTTGCGTGTTTAGCTTCCGCTTGTCGTTTACGCTTCCCTCCCCGTTGTGCGTTTTGTTCTCAGTGACCTTCGAGGACAAGAAGAGGGAGAACTTTGAGCGAGGAAACCTGGAGCTGGAGAAGAGACGCCAGGCTCTGCAGGAGCTGCAGAGGAAGGAGCAGGAGAGGCTGGCTACGCTGGAGAGGGAGGAGCAGGAGAGAAAGGTAGGACTCCTCTTTGACTGTGTTCATTTCTCATCCGCACACACAAAACAATTTGAATTGACTTCGGCTGACGGCTCGTAAAATATTTGCATTGATAACAGCCACAGTGCCCCGTGTCTTTGAAATTAATCAATAACTTATTTAGCTTCACGGCAGCTGTTGAAGCTCGGAGGAAATGGGAGTGAACTGGGGGTGACCCGTAACAAACAACAGAACCGTTTGTTTGTCTTTCAGGAGCGCGAGCGTCTGGAGCAGGAGAGGAGACGACAACACGAGTTAGAAAAACAGCTGGAGAGGCAGAGAGAGCTGGAGAGGCAGAGAGAGGAGGAGAGGCGCAAAGAGATCGAGAGGAGAGAGGTACGGAGGAGAAAAACACACCATTACCAGGTTTCCACATTTTAATTGGAGGAGTTGTGCTCGAGTCGACGATTAACGTGTAATTAGGTCCGCCGCGGACGACTTCCAGACCTTTCACTGCCCTCTTTAAGTCTCCAGCTCCTCCAGTGAAGAGCTGGATTTACACTGCGTGCAACACATGAATGTGATTTCCAGTCTTTTCTTACGACGCTGCACTCTGAGCTGTAATGCGTTCGGTCCGTCCAGGCCGCCAAGCGTGAATTGGAGCGCCAGCGCCAGTTGGAGTGGGAGCGCCAACGTCGCCAGGAGCTGCTGACTCAGAGGAACCGGGAGCAGGAGAGCATAGTGCTGCTCAAAGCCAGGAAGAAGACCCTGGAGTTTGAACTGGAGGCTCTGGTAATCAAACATGCGCGCACACACACACACACACACACACACACACACACACACACACACACACACACACACCTCTGGTAACACTAGCAAAAGTGTGAGCTAACGGTGTGACGACGATGAGCCGAAAACAATCGGCTAATGCCAACGGGAAGAACGGAACAGCCGCCAACAAAAATATTTCTGTAACGTAATACTCTGCACACACCGGCAGAAACTTAATATTCCATTCCTCTCGTTCCCGTCCTCCAGAACGATAAGAAGTCCCAGCTGGAGGGCAAGCTGAAGGACGTTCGGTACCGTCTGTCGGCTCAGCGGAGAGAGGTGGAGCAGACCAACCTGACCAGGGAAACGCGCATCGCTGAAATCACCCTGCTGCAACAGCAGCTGCAGGTACGCCGAACGAGTTCAGGTTCCTTCCTGCAGCCATGCATCTAACGAACACGCAGGTTTCTTTGTTTTGCTCGTGTTCATGTAGCAGTAAGTAGAACTGGGTCTTGACGTGACTTGGCGTTTGTTTTGCAGGACTCCCAGCAGTGGTTGGGGAGGCTGATTCCCGATAAACAATGTCTCAACGACCAGCTGAAGCAGGTCCAACAGAACAGTCTGCATCGTGAGTACCGCTCGAACTGAACGCACGCTTCTAAACGTACGCGTCACGCATGCGCCTTCTCGCCACAGAGCGAGTGTTTTCTGAATTCACAGAATGTCAAATTCTATAACTAACTCATTCTATACGTTTTTTTTTTGTTTTTGTTTTTGTTTTTCCGTGGCTCCTCACTGACCTAAAAGGATCTCCCGCTGTCTGCGTGTCCTCAGGTGACAGCCTGTCGTCCCTGCAGAAGGCCGTGGAGCAGAAGGAGACCAGCAGACAGCAGCTCCGAGAGCAGCTGGACGCCGTGGAGAGAGAGACGAGGGCCAAGCTGCTGGAGATAGACGCCTTCAACACCCAGCTGAAGGTGAAGCGCCCGCTAACGGAACACGGAGGGAAAGGATCACATTTGCTCTCTTGTATTGTTTTTTTTTTTTTAATCGAAAGTAAAGCTCATAGTCAAACTTAATCAAGACAAAGCATTCGAGTTTAAGTGCAGCAGAGGATAGAGCTCTAAGTGAGTGACACTGAAGCTATTGGAGGGCCTTGACTTGCTAATGTTTGGAACTGGATACTAAAAGTACAGAACATTCAACAGAACAGTTCACCCAACACAGTACAACATCGCCTCAGTTTGATGCACAGTGTATCTGCTGTTAACTGTGATGCTTTGCTGTAGTGCTTCATCAATTCAAATACATCTATTGTGAACTAAACGGACAATTAACTAGCCGGTGATATTTTTGCTGAATGACACGTGGTCCGTGTTAAAAGCATTTAGTTTGTTGTTGTGACTGTAGCTTTGAATCACGTCCCGTTCCTCATCGTCCCATCCTCACACCAGCTGATGTGGTCGCAGCGCTCATGTTCATCTGACGACAGTATCCGTGTCTGTCTCCGTGTCTCCGTGTCTCCGTGTGGACTGCTGTGGTTTTGGAGAGAGCTAGCCGTGCACAGGAACACTAACCCAGACGAGCTGCTTCACGTAGCAACAGTTCACTAGTGAGTGAGGAAGATGTGGGCGTTTTTTTTTATGCCTTGCTTTCGATACGGGCAGTTTGAAAACCTCCAGAACACGACTTCTTCACAACGTCAACGGAGCGTGAAAAGGGTTCGACGTGTCTGCATTGTGTTGCAGAGATAACTCCGGCGTGTCTCGTTCTACCGCTTTTACCTCGACAGGCCGATGAGTCACCGTAGTGTGCTCAAGACGAACACGAGAGGACGAAGACGTAGAAAGTACAAGTGCCATGTATGTCACGTCTTTGTTTATTTATTGGATTTAATCCAAATTGGCAGAAACCAGAAACCAGCTCTGCTAACTGAAGGTTTTGTTTCAGGAGCGGCCAGACAAAGCAGACTCCTGGTGGCAGGTGGAAGCGATAATACGAGGCATTTACTCGTTTCTGACACTTTGGATTTGATCCAATAAACAAACGATCAAGCGCACAGCCACGGTTAGAGGCACAGTAAACACACAGGTAGCTGCAAACTAAAGGCCACATGACAAGATGATAAGATCTCTCAGCTGCTCTCTGAGTCTCTGCATCACTTTCACGTATCCTTGATGCTAGATTTTAATGGTTGGACCTCAGTCGGCACTTGTGTTTGTGTTTCCTTTCGTCCCCTGTTCGTTCTCCAGAAGACTGAACCAGGTCAGAGAGAGCAGAGTTAGTCCTGCGGTCTGTTCCAAGCGAGGAGGACAAGGAGAAGGAGAAAGCAGAGATAAGCCAGACCTCAGTAAATAGATTTTCTAATGGCTAATCTAATGACGTTGGTTCTCAGGTCTTATTCAGTGTAGTCAACGTAACGCGGGGGTTAGAGAAAGTGATGGAAAGCCCCAGAACCCAGCGGTGCTGGATACCAGTTTCCTGTCTCAGTGGTGCGACTCTTTGTGAAACAGACCACTTTAGATGTGAACAATGTTTGACTTTACTGCCGTCCACCTTCCTTTCTACACCACTTCCTCTCCCCAAAATCCTCTCTGGTCACACTGCTGTGCCTCCTTCTGTCCTTTTCCTGATTCTACTCGCTGTCCTCCTCCTCCTCCTCCTCTTGTCTCCTTCCTGCTTCTTCACCCTTGTGTTTCTACGCCTCTCGCCTCCGTTCTCTTCCGATCGTATTCTTTGTTTAATCCACATGATGAACCCTTCCTTCTATATTTTTCTACTTCTTTTTTTATTCGTCTCCCACACTGGCCTTTTGCTCCCTTGCCCATGCCAGTCTCTGTGTGAGTTCTATGCCAACCACTGTGCCAGGATAGAAGCCCTGCGACGCCAGCTTCAGGACGAACAGAGAGGGAGACAGGTAGAGCACACTGCCACTGCTGGACCGGGGTGGTACTGCAGCTGGGACTCACTCTTGAAATGTCAAAACCAATAATCCTGTGATGAACACACTGCCTCTAATGGCCGACCCGGGGCACAGAGCTGCCGGACTGTTTGAGAAACAAGTGAAACATAATGCACCCTGTTGTCAGACGACTAACTTACGAGCTTCAAGTATTGAAGTAAGTAGTAAACTCAATTGTGTCAGCTTCATTACTAACTTAAAAACCTAGTTAACGCATTAAAAACACTTATCGACTAACGATTATCGACTATCCAATACATACAAGTCAGTGACAGGAACTAACCAGGCTTCTTTTCACACTGCACTAAACGATATGACAACTGGGCCGCTGCCAACTTGTCTGTTTTTGTTAACACTGGTTACACTTGACAGTTGTTAGAGAACATTACTCCTCCCAGTGAGTCACAGGAGCCTCTCCTTGCATGAGTCAAGGCCTTATCATGCTCTCTTTCTGTCTCTGTCTCTCTCTCTCTCTCTCTCTCTCTCTCTCTCTCTCTCTCTGTCTCTCTCTCTCTGACTCTCTCTCTGTGTCTCTCTCTCTCTGTCTCTCTCTCTCTGACTCTCTGTGTCTCTCTCTGTCTCTGTCTCTCTGACTCTCTCTCTGTGTCTCTCTCTCTCTCTCTCTGACTCTCTCTCTGTGTCTCTCTCTGTCTCTGTCTCTCTGTCTCTCTCTCTCTGACTCTCGCTCTGTCTCTCTCTCTCTCTCTCTGTCTCTCTCTGTCTCTTTCTCTCTCGCTCTGTCTCTCTCTCTCTTTGTCTCTGTCTCTCTCTCTGTCTCTCTCTCTGACTCTCGCTCTGTCTCTCTCTCTCTCTCTCTGTCTCTCTCTCGCTCTGTCTCTGTTTCTCTCTCTCTCTGACTCTCTCTGTCTCTGTCTCTTTCTCTCTCTGTCTCTCTGACTCTCTCTGTCTCTGTCTCTTTCTCTCTCTGTCTCTCTCTCTGACTCTCTCTCTCTCTCTGACTCTCTCTCTGTCTCTCTCTCTCTCTGACTCTCTCTATCTCTCTCATTTGTTTAATCACCAGATCTGTCAGGGATTCAAAATATGTATTCCAGTACTTAGGAAGCGGTTTGAAATGAATTGGGATCCTAAAGCAAATACCACGTTTCATAAAAAGTATGTTCTTGAATATAGAACTGACTGTCTACATGCACAAGACAACAAGTGAACTTACCCAGCATAACCTGCTAAATGCTGTTGTGTCTGTGCTGTGTCTAATACTGTAATATCAGCTGTCATATATCAAATATAGATATTATAGAGTTCTTAATCGCATTCTACATGCAGAGAAACAGACGAATAACTCCCAACAGACTGCGTAGATATGGTCTGGAACACTAAGTGTGTGTGTGTGTGTGTGTGTGTGTGTGTGTGTGTGTGTGTGTGTGTGTGTGTGTGTGTGTGTGTGTGTGGGTGTGTGTGTGTGGGTGGGTGTGTGTGTGTGTTTCAGTGCCAGGAGCAGGGACCGATTCAGGAGTGTGTGTCAGCCGTCAGGGTGTGTCTGGCTCGGCTAGACTACGTTATAAAGGTCCACAGATCCACCCAGCCTCCCTTCTTGTCCCCTCTGTCTCTCAGTTCCTCCCTTCTCTGCTCTTTACTTTATCTTCCTTTCTTGATTCTCCTTCTCTTTCCTTCACCCTCTTCTCCTTATTACCCTTCTCTCCTCTCCCCTCGTCCCCTCACATATTTAGCTCCTAGCTTCCTCCTCTCCAGAGTTCCTTCCTCTCTTTGCCAGGCTGGTGTTAGCTCGCTACGTAGCCGGCCGGCTAACTTCGCTCCCATTGTTAGCGCCGTACGCAGTCGTCACGCTACGCTAGCAGGCGTGCTAGGTTAGCAGGTGCACTAGATCAGGTGACTTCAAGCTGCTGCTCCTTTGCTAGACTACCACTGTACAGTCATGCTACTGCCTGTGTGCTACCAGAGGACGTTTCAGCCAGACGAGTAGAAGCTAGTAGACATTTACGAGGCTCACATGCAGACACACTACAATCTGAGTTTGGTGCGCTGGCCTTTTATTTGGATGAATGTGTGTCTGTTGGCATGCTCCGTTGTCTCTCGTCCTCCACTTCCTGTCTCAGATGGGAGTCGGGTGTTCTCTCTCTTCGGGGTTGTTTTTTTTTGCTCGTCTCTGAAGGTTTTCTTCACGCTGGTTGTTTGGCTGAAACACGACAGCTGTTTTGTGTTGTTATAAGTAACAGAGTGTTCTAATGGCACAGCTGGTTGTCATGACTACACAGAACTGCCCTCCCCCCAACTGCATCCCCCCCCTCTCCCCTCCCCCTCCTTTATTTTTGTATTTATTTTTTTGCTTATTTCTAACGCTTCCCTCAAACATACCGTGCCTCGTGCAAGCTCCGCCCCCGACACCGCGGCCGGTTGTTTCGTTAATAAATCAGTCACTGTTTGTGGAGTTTATGATCTCTCGAAGATGTTTCGAATCTGGTTTCTAGAAGAACAGAAGGTAACAGACGTGCTGCTAGAAGTAACCTCTATCCGTTTACAGCTTATATCAAACTACACACATTAAAACACTCACTAATCCTAACGGCACACATTTCAAAGCTTACTCCCATACAGCCAGCAAGACGACCTTTTCATCGAAACTCTCCGTCACCGTCCCTAGTAGCTGATTGGCTCCCGACAACATGCTGTTGCTGCTGTGCTTGAACTCCACATGAACTCCTAAACAGCTGGAGCCGCTCAACGTCGGGCCCCTCCTCCCCGGGTCAACGGGGGTTAGGGTGCTGCTCGCCGCTGTTTACAGTCAACACCGACTTTGCTCTCCTTTTTGGAACGAGCTGTGTCCGCTTGGCGCTCCAACTCGCTGTATTTGCTCCTTTTCAGAGCTGTGTGTGCGCTCCATTTTTGTAGCGCCTGGTCGCTACGTTTTAAATAGAGGTTTTTAAAGATGTACTGAACACAGCAAATTTAAGAAAATCCAGGCAGATACAGACACCGCCACACACTCCAAGTGACGATTGAGAGGGTGATTCTTTTTGTGAGTCTAGACATGTTTTTGTAGGAAAGCACTACTTTTGTTTGTTCGTTGTCGGTTTGTTTATTTCCCGGCTAACGTAAATCCTTCTCGTAGAGCTCAAATTAACCGAAGAAAGGCTAAACCTGCACAAATACAACAAAAGAAAAAAGACACAATGTAATTCTAGAAACACCCGCAAAAGGTTGAAATGCACCCTTAACGTACCGCATGTATTTACATTAAGTAATATGCAAAACATTCTATGCAAATTGAGCCTCATGTCTGCTCAGAGTCTGCTCCAACTAATTCATTTTGCAATGCGCTGACAGGACGCGATGACCGTTGTGTCATGCAAAATCATTTAATAAAGCTCCTCTTTTTATGGCCGTGTTTGCTCTGTAATATCATTAGCGCGATATTTATTTTTTTTATTGTGAATGTGAAATTGAGATGGGGGGGGGGGGGGGGTCAGATGGCGGTCAAAGGGGCGGAGCTTGCCTTGTTCACCTGACTAATGCATACATGCTGCTGCTGCTGCTGCTGTCGTCGTCGTCCGTTGGTGGTTGTTGTGTGATGACCCGTAGCAGCCGGCCCTCTGACCCCACTCCCTCCTCCTCACCGCTGTTCCTTCCTGTAATCCAATCGTGCCTTGCAGGAGCTGAGGGAGATCCACAGCCGGCAGCAGAGGCAGAAGCAGAGGGAGCTGGACGGAGACGCGCACACACTGACGCACACGCACGCTCACATACACACCCCGATCGAGAGGAAGTCTGCAGAGCTGCAGGACGGCAGGTGAGACCGAAACGTACTCGAATGCAATCCACGGCGTTACGTGAGACTAGACGGGTTAATCGCTTCATACGGCTCTCATCCTCTCATCAGGTTGTCATCGGAGGAGGCCGTGTCCTGGAGGGATGAGGCTGCAAGCTCCGCCCCCAACGCCCCGAGCCCCCCCTCCGTCTCTGCGCCCCACGCCTGGCTGAACAGAGTGGCTCAGGAGGAGGAGGAGAGGAAGAGGAGAGGGATGGAGGATGAGGAGGAGGAGGATGAGGAGGAGGACGATGAGGAGGGCCGGAAGGGAGCGGGGTCGGCGGAAGAGAGGGAGGATGATGGGAGAGGCAAGAAGGACATGCAGGAGAAGCTGAGCAAGCTGTTCGGCCAGCCGGCCGACCCCTGGGCTTCAGCAGGTGTGTTATGAATGCATGAAACGGAGCACAGGGTCCCAAAAAGACATCCGCAGCCAGGTAGAAATAAATCCACTTAATTCCAGAGTTTCTGGCTGAGTTTAAGCAAGAATTTAGGACACATCAACAGGCAAGGGTCGGATTTTAAAAGTAAAGATTCTGCACAGTGATTGGTGTGTGTAAATCCATAAAGTAAGATCTCCAGCACACATTTACAGAATTTAGTTTCTAAAACGTGTTAACCTCTCAGGAACAAGTCACGTTATGTCCTTAACATTTCTTTGGATACAAATCCAAAGCCTGCTTTACGTCATATGCAGTGAGGGAAGGAGTCCACATCAGATCCTTTTACCGGTCGGTCTACGTTCCGACCCTCACCTATGGTCATGGACTCTGGGTCGTCCTCCGTAGGGTGGCCGGGCTCAGCCTCAGAGATGAGGAGCTCGGACATCGTAGCATAAATTAAAAATACTCAAGTAAAGCACAGATGAGATGAAGGTTTACTTGCGTAGATATATTTAGTCTTAGAGTTAGACTAGCAGCAGACAGTGATGGTGGATTCTATTCTGTGTTTATTAAACTTCAGTTTCTCTGTTTATTTACAGGAGAGAAAGCTCCGGTACCCGGTCTGTTTGACCAGAAGGCTCCGGTACCACCCGGTCTGTTTGACAAGAAGGCTCCGGTTCCTGGTCTGTTTGACCAGAAGACTCCGGTTCCTGGTCTGTTTGACCAGAAGGCTCCGGTACCACCCGGTCTGTTTGACCAGAAGACTCCGGTTCCCGGTCTGTTTGACCAGAAGACTCCCGTCAGCAGCTTCGACCAGCAGCCGGTGAAGGTGGTCTACTACAGGGCTCTGTATCCATTTGACGCCCGCAGCCACGACGAGATCAGTATCGCTCCCGGAGACGTAATCATGGTAGGTAGTGCGCACTCACACACACACACACACACACACACACACACACACACACACACACACACACACACACTCAGTGCTCACACACTCGCATCCTCTCCAGCTACAAACACACAGCAACAGGAGGAGCAGGACGGAGGTGCAGACTCTGGTCATGTGAGCAATAGTGGCAATTTGAGTAAAATAACACAATTACTTTGTGTGAACAGATATTTATTGCCTGTTTTGTAGTGTGTGTGTGTGTGTGTGTGTGTGTGTGTGTGTGTGTGTGTGTGTGTTTGTGTTTGTTTTATTAAAGCCTCCTGTGTGTGTGTGTGTGTGTGTGTGTGTGTGTGTGTGTGTGTGTGTGTGTGTGTGTGTGTGTGTGTGTGTATTAACTGTTTCTTCTCTCCTCTGCTGTGCAACCCTGAAGGTGAAGGGGGAATGGGTAAGTTCTAGCCCCCGCCCAGTGTTGTGCCTCCACCAATCACAAGCCAGCTTTCATTTGAACTCTCGCTGTCATTGGTTCATCTCATGTCATCTCCGCGTTCATTCACACATGCCGGTGAATGAACGTCTTTGGCTCTTTTTTTAAATTTTTTTTATTAATGTTTTTAACTAAATCATTCTAATCAGATCTGTAAATGTTTTTTTTTTTGCTTTTATTTGTTTTCACCGTTTTATGTGAAGAGTGATGAACGCACTTCACTGCGATCCTTTGTGGAGAAGCTCAGTTTTACAGATCTGTCGATTAAATCAACAAATCAATCGGTCGACAAAATCGTATCAGTGTAGAGTAGAATAATTGATGATGTAGACGGATAATTGAAAAAGGTCATAAGTTGTAATGAGCCAGAACAACATTAACAGTTAACAAATGTCAAGTTTCCATGTTTTGTCTCACTCAATTATGCACTAATTTGGTAATTCTGCTTCCCGCTGTACCGAGAATCTGAACACACACATCTCTATTGATTAGTGTCCCTTCCTAGATTCCTTTCCTTGCCTCCTCTGCTCGCATCTCCACTGTGGGCGAGACGCGAGGAGTCGAGGCGACGGGCGTTTAACGAACAACGGCCGTCATTTTAACGCGACAATAATGAAACGTGACGCGGTGCTACAGCTGCATCAGCGCTCTGTTGTGAAGTCTCGGATGCCGAAAAAGACTTCCGCAAAGGATGCACCGGTGTGTCCTCGCCTATAGACACACAGGAATCGGGACGTCCTTCAAGATGAACACGCTTAGATCGATTTCCGGCTCACAAGCCCGCGAAAATCGATAAGTGAGAAAAGAGCCCTCTGAGTGCAGTCGTGCGTCCGGCTTCGTCTTAACCCCGCCCCTCTGCTCTCGCAGGTGGATGAATCCCAAACGGGGGAACCGGGTTGGCTGGGAGGAGAGCTCAGGGGCCGGACTGGTTGGTTTCCAGCCAATTACGCCGAACGGATACCGGACAGCGAAGCACCAATCAGCCTACGTGCCACGGCCTCGGCCCCGCCCACCGCCGCCCAGCAGCCAATGTCCACGCCTCCCCCGGCGCCTGGACACGCCTCCTCCTCCTCCGCGTCCTCCGCCAACAGTAACTGGGCCGACTTCAGCACCACGTGAGTCCCACAGGAGTCAATATGTTGACCACATACCTGTAGTACTCTAAATATATGAGCTTTCTTCTTTCTTCCAGTTGGCCCTCCAACACAGCCAGCCAATCGGACAGCGAGGGGTGGGACGCGTGGCCGACCTCCTCGACCAATCAGAACCCTTCGCTCAGTGTTCCGTCAGCGCAGCTACGACAGCGCTCCGCCTTCACACCCGCTACGATGACGACGGGCTCCTCCCCTTCTCCCGTGCTGGGGCAGGTAGGAACCTGACGACGCTCCGAGGCTCTCGTCTCTCGTCTCTCGTCTCCGTTTGTCCGTGAACATCTGAACCGACGGCTGTTCTCTGTTGTTCTTCTGTGTGTCAGGGGGAGAAGGTCGAGGGTCTTCAGGCTCAGGCTTTGTATCCGTGGAGAGCAAAGAAGGACAACCACCTCAACTTCAACAAAAACGAGGTACAGGAGCGTTCTTTTGTCAATCAGTCAGCATCTCTCTAACAGCAACGCGAGGCATATTTAGGACATTCGGTGAAGCCCTAACTGACAGTGTTGTTGTCGTCGTCAGATCATAACGGTGTTGGAGCAGCAGGACATGTGGTGGTTAGGTGAACTGCAGACCGGACAGAGAGGCTGGTTCCCCAAAAGCTACGTGAAGCTCATCTCCGCCGCCATGACGCCGCCCCCTGGTGCCGCGCCGCGAATCAAAAACACCAGGTGGGTTCAAACGGTGCATCAAGTCGGAGCTTTGAAAGCACTGAACGCTGCTTCAGCTTCAGAGCGTCTGAGGTTCTATTCCTTCTGATGCACCTCACGTCATTTAATGCTCTCAGACGACACTCATCATAAAAAGGACGATTCTTGTATTAGTGTATTAAACACGTTTGGGTTGTATTTTGTATTCCTTCTCTTCTAGTGAGTCTGGAGTATCAGAAAGCCCCCCCAATGGAAAACGTCCGTCCCCTTCCCCAACAAAGCCCTCTGAGTCTGGAGAAGGTAACCCACGCAAACCATGTAAAAAAAAAAAGTATTTTAAAAAAAAATTTAAAGTTGGGTGAGTCAATTGTCATTGACTCCGCCCCGTTTTTTTTTGCGTGCAGAGTACGTGGCCATGTACACCTACGAGAGCAGTGAACAGGGGGACCTGAGCTTCCAGCAAGGAGACGTGGTCATGGTCACCAGGAAAGAAGGGGATTGGTGGACGGGGATGGTCGGGGGCAAGACCGGCGTCTTTCCCTCCAATTATGTCAAACCACGAGACTCCGCCTCAGAGGTGAGCGCTCGGTCAGAACGCATGAGGCCAAACCAGAACACTGCATGTGTCTTAATTAAGGTACACATTCATAATGATTGCTGTTGAAACTGTGTCTCCAGGCTTTGGGACCAGCAGGGAAGACGGGCAGCCTGGGAAAGAAACCAGGTGAGCTCTCACTGACTCTATATATGCTGCTTTAGTTCCATTTCAAAATGAAAGCCAAATACTGAACCTCTTCTTCTTCTGTTTCTCTCTGTCTCTCTCGCCATCAGAGATCGCTCAGGTGATCGCCCCCTACAGTGCGACAGGAGCAGAGCAGCTGACGTTAGCTCCAGGACAGCTCATCCTCATCAGGAAAAAGAACCCGGGCGGCTGGTGGGAGGGCGAGCTCCAGGTACACGAGCACGAACTCTGAATGCATCTCGCGCCTCTGCCTCTTACGTCGTGGTGTTTGTTACGTGAATGTGAGGACTCACGCGTTCTGATTGGTCTCAGGCTCGGGGGAAGAAGCGCCAGATCGGCTGGTTTCCGGCCAACTACGTGAAGCTGCTCAGCCCCAGCACCAGCAAGACCACGCCCACAGAGCCCACCCCTCCGAAACTGGCTACGGCCGGCACGGGACCTCACACGGGTACGCTCACGAAATACACACACCTGCCCTGTCTTTGATATTGGGGGGGAAAAACACAATGGATCCACATGTGACCTTAAAGTTTAAAATGTTGACTTCCTGTCCATCATGTCTCCCCCCCCCCCCCCTGTCCTGCAGCGGTGTGTCAGGTGATCGGCATGTACGACTACGTGGCCCAGAACGACGACGAGCTGGCCTTCATGAAGGGTCAGGTGATCACGGTGCTCAACAAGGACGACTGCGATTGGTGGAAGGGAGAGCTCAACGGGAGGGAGGGTCTGTTCCCCAGCAACTACGTCAAGCTCACCACAGATACCGACCCGAGCACGCAGTGTGAGTACACACACACACACACACACACACACACACACACACACACACTCACACACTCACACACACACATAACCTCACGTGAACATACTCATTAGGAACAGTCACACACCCCAGAGCCAGGTGTGGAGATGCTGTCCCCTCTCTCTGTGTTTTACCCCGGATTGGTTTCACCGTGACACTCCTTTGGGCCTCTTTGATAACCTCCCTGTCATGCAACGCCTCTGGGTGGTGTTTGTATAGTGTGTATGTGCATGTGTGCGCGTGTGTCTGTGTGTGTGTGTGTGTGTGTGTGTGTGTGTGTATTTTTGCTTCAGTGTAAAAGTGTTTCCCTTCTTCCTGCATGCGTCCCTTCAGCATGATCCACCGTAGACTTAGAGTTTCTAGAGCTGAGCGGAGAGAGAGAGAGAGACCCTGACGGTAAAACCTGGAAGTTGTGGGTATTTTTTAACACCACTGAGCCAAAATGTGTCTTTTTACTACAGTAAAAATGATATAAACATTGTTTATAAGACTCTAATACAGACATATTAGGACACTTCGGTCCTGCAAATACAGCTTATCCTTTATTTACTTCATATCATTCCAATTATAAGACATTAGTGATAATCAGTCATTACAAGCTTGTAGAATACTCAACACAAGTTCTTCCTTCTGGAACGTTTTGATTAAATAAACAACTGTCTGCCGATAGAAGCTCCTTCACGCTGCTCGCTCTAGATCCTCTATTTCTATGCTAGGTTAGAGCACACCTCCACACTCTCTGTCTTGCTGCACGCTCCACCCACCTAGCGCCCGACTGGTTGTTGTTGTTGTTGTTGTTGTTGTTGTTGTTGTTGTTTTGTTTTAGTTGTTTTCGTTGATGTTGTTGTTGTCGTCCTCTCTCTAGGATCATATCATTACCCAGAACCCCCCTCTCCTCAAAGCCCTCAAAGAGACCCACTAGGCCACGCCTACTAGGCCACTCAACCAATGGGACAGCAGCAAGAGGTCACATGACCCGGGAAATGGCGACTCTCCACCAATAGAAGCCAGAGACAGGCAGACAGACAGACAGACTGTAACGTTAAAGAAAAACAGAGAAGAGAACTCTGTCTGCGCTCGGCTCTGACTGGACTTATCTAAGGCTCTGGCTCCAAACAGCACTGCTCCAGCAGGAGGGAGATCAATAGTCAGGACTTTCTTCTTCTCTTCTCCTCCCGTCTTTTCATCCTCCTTCTTCTTCTTCTTCTTCTTCTCTTGTCTGTTTTAACGGCTCAGAAAGGCGTGTTAGATAAGGAGGAGGAGAAGAAGAAGAAGAAAGAGGAGGAGGAGGAGGAGGAGAGACAAAGACTATTGAGCTCCTTTCTCTCAGATTGGACTGATGAACATGTTTTTGACTGGATCACAGTGACTGTACACACACACACACACACACACACACACACACACACACACACACACATACGTCCACACACACACCCATTAACATACGTCCAGACACACAGCCCTGTCGTAGCGTGGTACAGTGGATAGTGGGTCATTTTGTGGCTTTATGGGAGATTCTGTCATTAGAATCAGTAGCTCAGCTCATCCCGCTCCCTCCTGGTTTTTAAAAAAAAAAAGATGTATTTCTTTAACCTCCCGTTGGTTCGGCAGCTTCATTCACCTGTCAATCAAAAGCGCTGGCTCCACCCCATCCCCTCACTAACCCCCCCCCCTCCCTCCCCACAGCTCCACAGAAAGACCCACTATCTGCTGGAGGACGAGTCTCAGTGTCCAAACGTCTCCTCTCCTCTCCTCTCTTTACATCTCCTCTCCTCAAAGCCAAAGACTCCTCCTCCTCCTCCTCCTCCTCCCTCCTTCTCTTCTCCTCCCCCATGCAAAAAAAGGAGACGGAGAGGAGAGGAAACAAGGCAGTATTGAGACGCGTCCCACAGCGGTTGAGTGCTAAGTTTCAACCCAGGTTGCAGCTCCCTTCCAGTTAGCCTGCTTCTCCTCCTCCTCCTCCTCCTCTTCCTCTTCCTCTCTTTCTCTCTGCTAGGGAAGGAGGCATAGAAGGGAGCAAGCAGCTGGAATGGGACTCAGCCCCGTTGCTCAGGGCTATAAATGGAAAGCCATGCTGTCACTGCTTAGCATACGAGCTAACCAAATTACACACACACACACACACACACACACACACACACACACACACACACACACACACACACACACACGTGTAAAATGCAACATGGTACAGAGAGTTTGCACATGACCTGAAACAGTGTGAACACACACACACACACACACAGTGATAATGTTTTTATCCGTTGTAGTTTTTAACATTCTGAATATGTATTAACTTTAACTGATCAGTTTTATGTTCCGTTGTTGTTATTTTTGTTTACATGTTTATTGTTTTGTCTGTTGCTATGAGGACGAGATGATGTCACACTGAGACCGGGATGATGGACATTTACACACGAGACAGAAAACACAGTGTAGGGGGTGGAGCTATTTGTCAAAAAGAAACAAACAAAAATGGCCGTCGTCAGATCTTTGAATCATTCCAGTTAAAAGAATATTTTAACATTTTTGTGAAACGCAGTTATTTGCTTTCTTGATGAGTGAGAAAATCAATGACACGCTCACGTCTGTCTGTTAAGTATGACGCTGTAGCCAGGCCGTGATTAGCTTAGCTTAGCTTAGCTTAGCTTAGCTTAGCTTAGCATACAAGTGGGGGCATTGAGACCGCTAGCTTGGCTCAGAATAAGCCTAAAACATCTCTAAAGTCAGCATTTAACTCCCATAAAACTACACGTTTTTACATTTGTGTTTGTGCAGAGACGAAACAAAAGTAGAACGTTCATTAAAGAGCTTCCCAGTTGTTAGCTTGTGTATTTTGGAGCTCTGGAAAGAGCCACGTGAGCTGCCTCCAGTTTAGCGTGCAGACGTGAGGGTGATGTTGATCTCCTCATCTCACACAGAGAAACCCGATGAGCATATTTCCTTTAAATAGCTCTGCTGTTTAGTTTAGTTGTGGCTCAACAATCACAATCTAGTGATGTTTAGTTTTTTAAGTAACGTGAGATTTACCTCCTCTGATTTCACTCACTGTGACGCACCTTTCTGACCTTCATGCACAACCCACTGTATACAAACAGCACCAGTTATCAAACACCCGTGAAGCTTTGAACAGGTTTTTACAATCAGACACTGAACACAGTTTATTCTCACTAAATGTAATCAGATTAAGTTCTTCACGGCGCTGCTGCGAGTCCCTAAAATATCATCATTCACATCATATTTCATCTCACGGTTTTCAGGTCTGTGTTGAGTGACAGCGAACTAACCAACAGCATAGTCCCACTTCCAAATAATATATATATATATATCTATATATATATACTGTACATTATCTCCCGGTGTATGTTGTGAGCGGTTCCCACAGCAACAGACGAGTGTTATCCTGGCGGCCATATCGCGTTTGTATTGTTTCTGTTTTTGTTTTTCCAGATGACAGTATTTTTTAAAATGTTTACCCTCAGAAACACAAAACGAGAGACGATTATTGAACTACGCTTTTTATACAACGAGCAATAGAGCTGTTACTATTGTGTTATTAACCCGCTCGGGTCCCCGTTGGCTCCTGGAGCGCGTCAGTATTGGAGGTGGAGGTCTCTGATTTGGGCGATGAGTCAAAGGCCGTCGGTTGGTGAACAGAACTGGAGACCGGAGGCCCGGATTGTTTTTTGGGGGATTTTTGGGAGATAAATATAAGCAGGTTTTCGGGGGGGGTTTCTTTCAGTTTGGTGACCGATGGTCGAGACGTCCTCGCAGTCAGAGAGCATTTTAGGATTTGGACAAAGACCAGAGCCGCGCAGCAGCGCCACACCTCCTAATAACGCCTGTCACCACACGCTGACCCTCCCACCTGCAGACGTCCTCGGCCCTGTTAGCGTCGCCTTTAAACCATTGTGGGGACTGCAGGTTGGAAACAGACCAGACTCCAGCTAGAAACACACACACACACACACACGGTTTGCTCTGAAGCGCGGCTCTGGTCTAGTCCGGTCTGTTTAAAAATGAAAGCTGTGTATGATCCATAGTTAATCTAATGAACGGTTGATCGCTTCGTGGGGATTATGAATAGCAGATGAATGGATTAACAGCCAAATGTAACCGGACTGCACTTGGGTGTTCGAGAGAGAGAGAGAGAGAGAGAGAGAGAGAGAGAGAGGATGAGGATGAGTGAGCGAGTGAATGAGTCAGACGGACACACACACACACACACACACACACACACAAAGGAACGAAGAGGATACTTGAATGAGCGAATGAAACGTGCAGAATGTCAGCGAATAGTAAAAACGATGTCCTGAGGTTTTA
>NW_027176772.1:532638-605138 GCF_023349555.1 Cebidichthys violaceus
GTGAGACCACACACACACACACACACACACACACACACTTTAAAAACACACCTTCAGTACCGCATGTACCAGACGGTGAGACCACACACACACACACACACACACACACACACACACACACACACACACACTTTAAAAACACACCTTCAGTACCGCATGTACCATACGGTGAGACCACACACACACACACACACACACACACACACACACACACACTTTAAAAACACACCTTCAGTACTGCATGTACCAGACGGTGAGACCACACACACACGCACACACACACACACACACACACACACACACACACACACACTTTAAAAACACACCTTCAGTACTGCATGTACAAGACGGTGAGACGACACACACACACACACACACACACACACACACACACACTTAAGAACACACCTGAGCCTTCACACACCCTCCTACAGGCTCACTGTCATCTCCTTTACTCCTGAGGTTCATTTGTTCACAGGTGTATTTAACTGGTAACTGTTAAAAAACGGTGTTTTTACGTCAAATAAAAGAGGATTTCTCTCGTTCTTCCTTTAGATTTGAGGAAAATGCTGCTTGACTGTAAATTTCTCTTTTACTCGTCATAGTTTTTGTGTATTGTTTCAAAACTTAGAATTGCAATACTTTATCAGAAATATTGTTGAATCAGATTTAAAATATTTAAAATATTTGAAATATTTAAAATATATACAATATATAAAATATTTAAATTATTTAAAATATTTAAATTATATAAAATATATAAAATATAATATTTTCTATTTAACCTAAAAACCTAAAAATATACATTAAAATAACATAAAAAATACACATTAAATAGACGACAGACTTAAAACAGAACTGCAAATTGTATCAATAAAATAATAGTTTTTTGGCAGTTCATGTGATTTAAATCCAAATTTAATTTGTCACTTAAAACACCGAAAACGTCTTGAATCTGTTTTCCTGAAAACCTTCAGAATTTCTCCCGCCTCTTAAAGTGAAGTAGTTTATTTTGAGCAGCTGGACCTGCAGTGAATGTGTCTCCGCTCTACTTTACTCTCTCGTCTCTTTCAGCCGATCTTCCTGAACGAAGTGTTGGTGAAGCTGCCGACGGACCCGTCAGGAGACGAACCTCTGTTCCACATCTCTCACATAGACCGAGTTTACACTCTCAGAGCCGAGAGCATCAACGAAAGGTCAGATCAAAACACACTTTCTTTACGTTACGGCCAGCACTCCTAATATTCGTTAAGACATTTTACCGCTTCATGTATTGTCTCTGGTCTCAAAATGTCTACAGTTACATTAAAAAGCATGTTTTTAATGTGTGTGTGTGTGTTTGTGTTTCTGCAGGACGGCGTGGGTCCAGAAGATTAAAGCAGCTTCAGAGCTCTTCATTGAGACGGAGAAGAAGAAGAGAGAGAAGGCGTATCTAGGTGTCTGTCTCAGTTCTTTCCTCCGTCCTGAGTGTTTTGTTGCAAAAGAAACATTTTTGACAGATTCATTTCTTTCGTCTCTTTGTCTCAGTTCGTTCTCAGAGAGCCACGGGAATCGGGAGGCTGATGGTCAACATCGTGGAGGGGATCGAGCTCAAACCCTGTCGCTCCCACGGTACGCCTACGAGCTTCACAGTTAAATATGTGTCCTTATGAAGACATGACATGAATACTTGTGTGTCTCTGCAGGAAAGAGTAACCCATACTGTGAGGTGACCATGGGTTCACAGTGCCATATCACTAAAACATTACAGGTAACGCTCTGTTTACAGCACATTCACGTTTTTTTATTTACTTCTGTTCCATTATCGTCAAAGGATTCAGAGACATTTACAAGGTTTGTTATCTGTGCTCCTCCTTTAGTAAACCTAAATGATCTGTTTATTATTCATAAATACCTTTCATATAAGTGGTCGTATCATGATGCTGTCTCTCTGTCTGTCTCTCTGTAGGACACATTGAATCCAAAGTGGAACTCCAACTGTCAGTTTTTTATAAAGGACCTAGAGCAGGACGTCCTGTGTGTCACTGTGTTTGAACGAGACCAGTTCTCACCCGACGGTGAGTCACAGTCACTGATATTCATTATGTGATGTGTTTCCATCACACACTCTCTTTTTGACTCTCTCCTCCTCGTCCTCCCCCCCCCCCCCGTCCCCCCCGTCTCTTCAGACTTCCTGGGCAGGACAGAGATCCGGTTGGCTGAGATAAAGAAGGACCAGGGCTCTAAAGGACCAATCACCAAGCGGTTGCTGCTCCACGAGGTTCCCACAGGAGAGATCGTGGTCAGGCTGGACCTCCAGCTGTTTGAGGAACCGTAAAAAAAAAAAAAAAAGAACAACCTGGACAGGATCCTAACTGGACCGGGCCGTATCTAAGAGATGTGGACCAGACGGTCGGGCCGGATTACACTGGACTGGATTCTCTTAGTTTGGTCGGGTTCAGGCGGTTCATGTCTCAAGAGGGAGGGACATTCAGGGACAGATTCACCGTATGGTGATATGAGTAGTTTGGAAAAGTTGCACCACTATCATAGAAGTTAAACTGGGTCCATTATAATAAACTATCTGATGTCTGGGTCCTATAACAATCAAACAAATGCATTTTAATGGTAGCTTTCGGTGAATTTAGGAGCAATCTGCAGACGTAAATAGACAAAGTAATAAAATACAACATTAAGACACTGTAAGAAGACATGGTAGGGAAGCAAAATAGCAAAAAAAATACTAACAATTGACCATTGTCTCTCCTTAATAGTCAACTAAAAACACTTTAACGTCTTCAAAATGTCGCCGTTTGTACCAGTTTACCCTTAAAGACGAGCAGCTCTTATAATCACCCTCCGTCGTGCTAATTAGCTTAGCGTGCAAAGCAGGACGGTGTACCGCCGAGACCTGTTTCCAGTCCGCGTCTGTCCTCCCTCTGGTCTGGTCCACTTCGGTACCGAGTCCGTTTTTTAATCCAGTCCAGTCCTCAGCCCGGGTCTTTAATGTTTTCTCTTCCTCTGCTTCATCAGACAGTCTCCGACACTCCAGTGACAATCCCAGCCCTCCTTTCAGTCCCACCAAACCCCTGTGTGTGTGTGTGTGAGAGAGAGAGTGTGTGTGTGTGTGTGTGTGTGTGTGTGTGTGTGTGTGTGTGTGTGTGAGTGTGTGAGAGAGAGAGTGTGTGTGTGTGTGTGTGGCAGCTGGTGTGAATGACCGTGTGAGTGTCTCTCTTGATGGACAGGCTAATTAAAGGTACATTTTTTGTTTCATTTTTTTAAGGTCAAGTCTTACAAAACTCTGAGTCTTAAGTTAAACTCCTCAGGCTTTCAGCTGCAAGGCTCCGCATCTAAAGGGACCTTTTGATTTTCCATCTGCATTAGACCGTCACTGAACACTTGCCACATTATCGCAAAAATACAAACAAAATAAAGCTAAATATGCACAGGTTTCATGAGAAATGCTAACGATGCTAAGTAGCTGAAAATGTAGACCGATTTTACCCCAACATGTGACAAGTGTCCGGTGTGAATTAACATCAAAATGTCCCTTTTACATGTATATTAATAATATTAATAATAATAATAGTATTGCTGAAACGAAGGCACGCGGGGAGCAGGTGTGACCGCTATCAGCTGTCGAGAAGAATGTCTTAACCTTTCTTATTTTTGTGATGTTGGACGCACACTGGGGGTTGTAGTTTTTAGGTGATTTCTGTCACACATCTCACCTCTGTTGTGTTGTTGCTGCTGTGTGGAGGCGTCACAGTGGGCGTCACTATGCAGGGGGAGGAAAAGAGGGGGAGGGGGAGGGGGGGGGCAGAGCTGCATAGGGGCCCCTCGAAAAACATGCTTAGGTACTACATGTATTTTATAGGAACAGCCTTTTAGGAAACACACGCTAACCCTGAGCAAGCTCCATGTAAAAAAAGTTTAAAAGCTTGACTGTGCGTCGGCACTCCCAGCACTTTTTAAAACACACACTGTCGCCGCGCAGCAGGACTCGACCGGACGACGTTCCGCAGCGGCCATTTTGAATAGTCGAAAAGGAAGGAAACGTCACAAAAATGTAACGACGGTGAAACGAGCGCTGTCGCTTTAAAGCTTCTGGATAGGAGGAAGCAGTGTGTTTGTGAGGGACTACTTTCAGCGGTGGATTAATACACGCGTGGCGGTGAAGGAGCATCAGTGTGTGGCTCATCGATGTGTTTTTAATAGTTTTTGGAAGAGGAAGACGATAAACTAAACTAACTAAATATAGATTATCATCGGTCCTTACCTTTTGAAAACGTTCACAGTAAAAAGCTGTAACGGCGGTTTAAAATTAGCATTAGCTGGCTAACTAGTTAGCTACAAGATGCACCGATTCCGCTCATTATAGATCCAAATATTTTGACGTTATTGAAACGTGAACTAATTCCTCCTCCGGTGTTTGACATCCCATCGTCTCCTATTAGTTTAGAAAGTGGAATTTAAGTGTTTGTTTAGCGGTTAACGTACTTCCGGTGCCTTCACTTGGGGTTGTGTTGTGCCAAAATTAAAAAAAATAAAAATAAAAAAGGCTGAACACGTCGTGATGGACGCCGACACGTTAACGACGTTATTGTCACTATTTTTTAAAAGAAGCATATCAGTCACTGAATTATCGTTGCCGAAAAAAAACAACAAAAAAAAAACCCTCAGGAAGGTAATCTTTCCCAACACGAGTATTCAAAATGGCCGCTGCACCAGGCGGTTGGACAGATACGCGTTTGCCAGTCTATGATGATGATGATGAATTTGTCCTTCATCCCTGTAAACCTCCTCCTCCTCCTCCTCCTCCTCCTCCTCAGACTACTGAAACTGATCCAGTTTGAAGCCGTTCTTACTGTCTCTACCTTCCAGGTTGTGTATAATACTACTGCTATCTGAGAGTTAATATATGAGTACTACGGGGGGGGGGAGGCGGCCTGCTGTTAATTATCACTGTAGAAGAAGAAGATGTACTTTGTTGTCTTTCAATGTTCAGAATAAACTTCGGTTGGACCAAGACTGAAGTGGTCTGAGTTCATGGTTTCTGTGCAGAGATTATGAAGGAATGAGAGAGAAACAAAAACCTCCTTCATCACTAAATTATGTTTATTTTGAATGACTTTTACTTTTTCAAATGTGTCTCATTGAACCCCAAAGTGGGTGGGAACCACTAGGTCACATGGAAAACAACTTTCTATTGTTTTACTTTACTTGATGCAAGTTAAAATCAAACAAACAAGATCTAAATAACAAAAAAATATATAATACACGACCACTTTAAATCATGCAAAACAAGATACTTAATATCAAAGACGCATGTAAATTATTATTAATAATAAAAGAGGAACAATCAACAGAAGTATTGTGATCTGGACGTTCTTATTAAATCTGATAAATGCACATTGTTGTTACTCCTATTTATTTTTATGACGTTTATTAACAGTTGAGTCGACTCTGACTGACGTGGCACGTGACCCCTGTGACCCCTGTGGCTAAAAAGGAAAAGGACTCGCAGAGGTTGTGTTATATTGAGCCGCAGCAGGTTGGGTCCAGACTATCACCTGGAGTCTGTCTGTTGGGACCCATGACTTAGTCCTCTCCTACCCGGTCAGTTCAACGTGGAAACACTCCTCCCTGTCAGTGCGGAGCGGATTGTTATTGCTCCGTGTTGTGCTGGCACGTGCAGTAAAAGGGGGCGTTGTCTTTATTCCAGCTAATCTCTGTCAAAGCTGACGCATTGAGCCACAAACGCCGGAATTTAGCCAACGCCTTTTTTCAAAATAAAAGCGTTGAATTTGAGTCAGATTATTTAAAATGTACTTAACTACAATGATGAGGTGCTTGTATTAAACTACTTGCTGAATTTCAGGAAGACATTTTTAACATTTTACTTCACTACGTTTATTGAAGAGGTATAGTTACTTTTCAAATTAGGATTCTACACAAAATATATGAACCAGTTTATAAATAAAACATGTTGATAATATTTTACTGTACTTTTACTTACTTACTTAAATAAAAGTAAAAATACTAGCATTAAAATATACTTAAAGAATCAAAACTAAAAGCAGTTATTATTTACAAAATGTTTTATAATTTCATAATAATTATTAATATTTACCTTCACTTGCAGCTGATAAAGGTGGGAATCATTTAAATTAATTTCTGGACAAATATTGCTTAGTGCGTACATTTTTCCTGAGTTTTATAAAAGGAAGGAGGAGGAGGAAGGAGAGGAGGATGGAGGATGAAGAGGAGAGGAGGAGGAAGGAGGAGTAGAGGAAGGAGGAGTAGAGGAAGGAGGAGGAGGAGAGGAGGAGGAAGGAGGAGGAAGAAGAGGAGGATGGAGGAGAAAGGAGGTGGAGAAAGGAAGAGGAGGAGGAAGGAGGAGGAAGGAGAGGAGGATGGAGGAGAAAGGAGGTGGAGGAGGAAGGAGGAGGAGGAAGAGGAGGGAGGAGGAAGAGGAAGGAGTAAAAAAAAAGTGACTAAATACATATATTTTTTTAAAATACGTTTTAATGTTTTATTACTACTTTAAACTCTTCAATAAGTGTTACAATTTACTGAAATGTATGTTATGGACCAACACATTCTCAAAAGAGAGCTTGTCGTTGAGGCTTTTATTTTGACATCCGTGGACGGAAACACGTTCGTCTTCTTCTGTGGTGTTTTTCCACCAGTCTTCGGAGGAAGTAGAGAGCTTTATGTAACGTTTTAATGCCGTAAACACACAGGACTGCTCTACTAAACATGCATATGTCAACGAACGGTTCTTCGTGCATTTTAATGGACCGTTAAAACATTCCTCTGTGTGTGTGTGTGAGAGAGTGTGTGTGTGTGTGTGTGTGTGTGTGTCTGTGTGTGCGTGTGTGCGTGAGAGAGTACCAGTGTCACGGTGGAGGACGCAGAGCTGCAGGACATTTAGTACTTTCACAGAGCGACCTGACGTTTACCAAAGAGTTACTTCTATCAACACGTTACATTTGACATCATGGCTGCTGCTTTGTTCAGAAGAGGAACAGGATTATGTGTGAGTACTTTTATGTGATTTCACCAAATGTGGGAAAGCATCCATCGTAATAATATGAATATTATTATAATAATAGACATGTGTAGGTAATAAACTACCCATGACTTCTTCTTCACATAAAAACACACATTTAATGCAGTTGCATTCAATGCATGTTTACTTAAACTAAAACTGTGTAAATAAAATGTATTTTCCTCTCAAAGTAAACTCTAAAAATAATAACATTGACTGTAAAGAAGTTGCCTAAACACACAAAACCATTGACTGGACAAATATAATATAATATATACTTTTATGTAGCAGTTCAGTGTTTTGAATTCCTGAAAATCCAACTATTTCAAACTAGAATCAAGAATGCCATCTGACACCAGCGTGCGTGTGTGTGTGTGTGTGTGTGTGTGTGTGTGTGTGTGTGTGTGTGTGTGTCCAGTGTATTCACAGGGAGGTGTGCAGACTGGTATGGAGGCCACAGACTGCACTGTTCAGCTCCAAACCATCAGACAGGAAACAACCACGCAGGACACACATCAGTAAGACGAACACACGGTCTGTCTGATGCTCTGAGGGTTTTATCTCCACAGTGTTTCATATTCATATGTTATTCCTTTGACAAACACAAGGGTTTCTGCTAGTTGTATGAATACAATAAACCATCACAATACACTGTATTGTCTATCGGTTGACTGTGAGACTGTCTGTAGTGATTTTCATCATCAGTGTGTGTGTCTTCTGTCTCTGACAGAGAAAGCTAAGCCTCAGCCGGCGGTGGACATCGCTAAACTCCTGGAGCAGCTCTTCCCCCAGCGCAGACCGAGCACAGCGCCGCCTGCTGGTAAAGAGCAGCGCATGCAGGATGTTCTGAACTATCAAGGTTACGGTAATTCACAGCCGCAGAAAGAGCTGGATTTTGTCCCCGGCAAGTAGTCTAGAAATCCAGATTAAGAGGATTACATGTTTTGGGGATTCTTCTTCTTCCGCGTCTCATTTGTTGCTTCCTGTTTCTACTCTATGAA
Organism: Cebidichthys violaceus; assembly: GCF_023349555.1. NCBI lineage: Eukaryota > Metazoa > Chordata > Actinopteri > Perciformes > Stichaeidae > Cebidichthys > Cebidichthys violaceus. The sequence continues at coordinate 540,673 of NW_027176772.1, forward strand.
CTAGTAGACTAATAATGTCCACAGATTGGAGAACAAGCTCTTTAGTTGTCTGAAGGACAGTTGAGTTAGTTCATTAATTGAACCCCTCGGACGCTGATTTGTTCTGCTTGTTCCCGTCTGTGCTGAGTGCTTTTACTTGTCCCTCTTCCCTCCTCTCCGTGTCCTTTTGTTCCCCCTCCTCTTCCTCTCTCCTTCCTCCTACAGCCCAGCCTGCCTCCTCCGTGCCTACTAAACGTCCTACCTCCTCCAATGTTCCTCCTTTGTCAAAGACGGAGCCGGCTGCTTCTAGTGTTAAACAAGTTGATGCTCATCGTCCTCCCGCTGTGACCGTTCCTACGACCTCAGGCTCCTCTCCAACCAGCGCAACATCTGCATCTTCAGCATCAGGAGCAGCTGCAATAGAAAGCCCAACAATAGAAGCCAACGTAGAAACCGCTCCAGAGCCAGTAGAGCTCAAAACCGCCGCACAGCTACCTTCATCAGACCACGTGGTGGAGACGATCGCAGAGACGTCATCTTCTCCTTCTGCCGCAGTAGAACCCTCAATAGAAACCACAATAGAATCACCAGTGGAGCAGATCCTATCCCACCCAGTAGAGCCGACAGTAGAAGCTCCGGCTGAAGAAGTGCAAACCGAAAGCGGGGACGTTTCGTACAGTGCCAAAGTAGAACCGTCAATAGAAACCACAATAGAACCAGCAGTAGAAGCTGGCCGTTGTACCGAGGGAACACTAGAAACCAGAGCAGCTGTTGTTGAGGGTCCAGTAGAGTCTCCGATAGACGTCACAGTAGATGTAGCAGCTCGGGAAGTAGAAACCAACAGCATAGACTCGGGAGGGGTTGACATTTCACACACTACAACAGTAGAACCTTTAATAGAAACCACAATAGAACCAGCGTCGGAGAAAAGCACCTCTCTTCTGGAAACACTGGAGAACAGATCTACTGTTGCTGAAGAGTCAGTAGAAACTACAATAGAGTCTGAGGCAGATACAGCAGCTCCATCGGTACTGACTAACAGCACAGACTCGGGTCCTGTCAACCTCTCACACCCTGCAGAAGTAGAACCGTCAATAGAAACCACAATAGAACTACCAGTAGAAGCCAGCCATTGTACAGAGGGAACGCTAGAAACCAGAGCAGCTGTTGTTGAGGGTCCAGTAGAGTCTCCGATAGACGTCACAGTAGATGTAGCAGCTCGGGAAGTAGAAACCAACAGCACAGACTCGGGTCCTGTTTACCTCTCGCACACTGCTGAAGTAGAACCTTTAATAGAAACCACAATAGAACCAGCAGTAGAGGCCTCTCCTGTTTCAGCAATAGAAACCGAAGCAGCTGACAACCTCTCACACTCCGCCTTGATCCAGAATGCAGAAGAATCCTCAATAGAACCCCCAGTGGAGTCGGTAAATGTAGCAGCGGAGGAGGGACTGAACGGGTCTGAAGAGGTGACTGTAGAACTCGTGACGCTCCATGTAGACGAGCTCCTCCAAACGAACTCTACTCTGGATGAAAAGGTGCGGGAGCCGTCGGTCCAGACGGAGAACTCGAGAGAAGACGGGAGCGAGACTTCAACCGAAGTTCTCTCAAAATGGGACTCGGTGTTGGAGGACCTCCACGAGTCAGAAGGAGAAAGTGACATGTTAGTGAAAGAGCTCCTCTGTGGCGTTCCCCCCAACGTTCCTGGCTCGGTAGGAACAAGTTCCGCCGTTGATCCAGCTGTTGGAGGGCAGACGGAGGAGAAGGCGGCCATGTCGCTGGAATCGATAACTCTAGCAGAAGTGAAAGCAGCGGTCGGAGGTCTTGAAGCCGAAGTTCTGCTGGAAACCAGGAACGCACTCGAGGAAGAAGCTGAGGTGCTAGCGAAAGAGGAGAAGATGGAAGTCGGGACCACGGCAGACGAGGAAGCTGTCTTCGAGGAAACGTCCGAGGCTGAATTTTTAACGTTAGATTCCATCTCTGAAGCCACCGACGCCATAGAAGCCGAGGCCGCCGTCGTGATGGAGGCCATGCTGGGCTCTGAGCGAGGGCCGAGGCGGCCGCGGGATGACGCTCGAGGAGCCGAAAAAGAGGCCGAGGTGGAGCAGCTGGCGGACGTCTTGGAGGCCACGAGTCTGGAGTCTGTGACTCTGGCTGAAGTCCAGGCCTCCTCGGGACCTCCGGAGAGTGAATCCCTGAGCGAAACCACAAGTCGTCTGGAGAAGGAAGCCGGATGTGTCGCCGGAGAGGAGAAGACGACGGAGGTGGAGGACGCGGTGCCGTCTGAAGAGGAGACCGAGGCTTCGTCTCTGGCTGCAGCTGAAGCTGAAGCTCTGTCTGGAGGTGCTTTGGATGGTATGTTGGACTCCTGAAGGTGTGGAGGCGTTAGGAGGAGCAAGAGGTGGAGGTGGTCGTAGATCTTTTTGAGTCGTGCTAATAGACTGTAGGGATATAAACTGTTGGGATTAAACAAACTATTTTAAAAGAATAAATCGTTTTAAGTTTTCAGAATTGTCTCACATCAGCGTTTTGGGTTTTAATCGTATTGTTTTCGTGTAATTTTCCAGATTTAGATCCAGTACAGAGACTGTTCCTGGAGAAGATCAAAGAATACAACAACATGCGCAGGTAGAGCGATAAAAGAGGTTATTGTGTTTTATTAAATATCCCTGAACGACCGAAACACACGTGGTTCAACTCAGGAACATTTTGGGATGTAACACACAGACTTGGAGAGAGTGGATTTGACTGTGTCCCCATGTGACTTTGAGTGTTTTCATGTTCATTATGTATGCTGCAGATAATGGATTTCAAGAGACCTCCTGTTTAAAGGTTAAATGATTCATTTCAGCACATTGTGGATCCACTTATGTGTACAGTAGTGGTGGAAAGAACAGCTGGAGGCTTCGGTTTACAAAAGTGTGGGGTGCAAAGCGGAGTTAAAGATGTAATGTTGGAAGGAAAATGTGATGCGGTGGAGACGTTTGTTAAGTTCTCCTCGTCTTCTGTCTCCTCTTCGTCTTGAGGTCGAACGGAGGACCGTTGGAGGCGGAGCCAGACTACGAAAAATACCTTTCAGAGGAGACGACGAAGCTCCGGAGACTTTATGGAGGAGGAGACCTGAGCAGCTTCCCTCAGTTCACCTTCACCGGTGAGAGAGAGAGAGAGAGAGAGAGAGAGAGAGAGAGAAGAGAGAGAGAGAGAGAGAAGAGAGAGAAGAGAACGTATGACTTTATACACATCGTGTAGATCAGTGGCAGGTTCTGGATTTAATCCCCTCTGTGCAGCTTGTGTTTATTAGCTGATGATTCAATTAATAGAAAAGAACTTAAAATACAGAAAAAAACGTCTTTAGTGATACAGTGTCTATGCTGATGATAGACACTCTCTCTCCCTCTCCCCCCCTCTCTCCCTCACCCTCTCACTCTCTCTCCTCCTCTCTCTCTCTCACACTCTGTCTCTCTCTTTCCCTCACTCTCCCTCTCTCTCACTCACTCTCTCCCCCCTCTCCCTCTCTCCCCCCTCTCCCTCCCTCTCTCTCTCACTCTCCCTCTCCCCCCTCTCTCTCTCCCTCTCCCTCCCTTTCCCTCACTCACTCTCTCTCTCCCTCTCTCTCTCTCCCTCCCTCCCTCTCTCTGAACATCATGTCTGATGGAGCTGATTACAGTCACACTACTTTGGAGCGGTTGAGATGTCCAACATAATGAATAGGATTGATGAACTTCCTCTTTGGATTAGTGCGTGGTGTAGTTTTTCAGCAGGGATATGAGAAAAAAAAAGAGAGAAGCCCATAAAGGCATCACAATGACATGCGTCATGGCTGATAATCCAATTCTTTATGGAGATTATGAATATTGTATTTTTACCTTCTGGAACATGATGTTTTCACTTCTCACTGCACAGACTCGTTATAATAAGCAGTGATGAAACGATGTACAGTAAATGACTTCTGCTGTTTTCTCCTTTAGAGCCACAGTTGGACCAGGACTCCAAATGATCCACGACACCTATCCCCTCCAACTCTTCATGTTCTCCCTCGACCTCTTCTCCTTTGTCCTTTCCTCCTCCGTCACCTCCTCCTTTCACATCTTACTACACGGGAGAACAGAGAGAAGAGGAAGCACGTGAAGGTTGTTTAGGTGATTTGACATTAAAAACAAGTGACCATGTACTCCTGGCTGTTTGTTTGTGTTGTGCAATAATGACAATAGGACAATATATTAATAATGTTCTATTTTACTGATGTTTAGGATGTGTGTGTATGCATTTAAAGCATCACAGTGGGTGAACAGCAGGTGGAGCTGTCAGGTCAACATGTTCTATTTGGCTCCATTAATCTCTGTCTCCATGTCCTCACAGTCTCCCTCTTTCTGGTGTTTCTTGCTCTTATTGGGTATATTTGTCTGTAAATGCACTCGTGTCTCTGTGTGGTGACAGAGGCAGTCTTTGCCAAGTCAGATCCCCCCCCCCCTCAGTCACGACTCTGTGATAAGAGATGATGTGAGTCACACACACACACACACCAAAAAATATATATATATTTTTTTTATATATATTTAAATATTTTTTTGTCCTTTATTATGGCAGGAAAAAGACACATCAGAGTAATGCATGAACGTAGAATATGTTCTAAAATAATTCTGCTGTGATGGAATAGATTCAAATAGAACAAATGAGGAGAGAGAGAGAGAGAGAGGGAGAGAGGGAGAGCTGTCATTCACGTTCATTCAATTCCAGCTGTGTTGATCAGGATGCGCTGTTAAGTGGTCCTGCGGTGACGTCACTGGATTTTAGGCGGTCACTCAGATCGCCTGCGCAGAATACCGGCGTTTTGTGTGTACGTGTGTGTGTGTAGTGTACTATCTTGTCCTTCAGTGTTAGTGAAGCTGCACGTGACCCCTCGGTGTCGTCTGGTCAGCTCTCGTGACACACTTATTTGAATCGTCAGTTCGCTACACGTTAACGGCAACATTAATAACGACGTAACGGTCGTTACTAAACCGTTGTTTTGCGTGTGTCCGCGCGAGTCACGCTCGCTCTCTCTTTCTCACACACACACACACACACACACACACACACACACACACACTCTCTCTCTCTCTCTCCCCCCCCTCTCTCTCTCACTCTCACCATCATACACACTCACTTGCACATCACCCGCTACAAACCACCCCACGAGCTCACAGCCCACACAGCTGGTTAGCTAACGCTAGCTAGCTAAGCTAACGTCGCCTTCTTCCTAACTGGCAACCGTTGTGTTTTAAATTAAAGTTAGTTTTTTTCGGTTATGCGTTGACGCCATTAACGTTGAAGTAATAACGGATTTACCCTCGTCCCTCCCAACGGCTGACCGGGAGCCGCCATGGAATGCCGTGTTCTGTCCATACAGAGCCACGTAGTCCGGGGATACGTGGGCAACAAGAGCGCCTCTTTCCCATTACAGGTAAATACAAATGTCATGCACCCATACTCGGACAACGGTACACCCGTTTTCGGACACGACCCCGGTCTGGATGACACGCCTGTCCACAAAAATCTGACTGCGACTTACCAACAACAGTATAAACCGACTCGTGCATATCCGGGTTTTTAAAAAAAATAGTTATTTTTTTGTTTTTGCGCAAAAGACCATAAAAGATGGTTTCGCCACACGTGCTGTGAACCCCCCCCCCCCCCCCCCCCCCCCCCCAAAAGAAAAAAAAAATCCCAGTTATTATCATCTAGATGTCGTAACGACAGGTGTCGTGTGCACATTGTGTTTCCTGTTCCCCCTCCATTCACCCACCGTTAGTCCTCAAACCAAGTGGAATATGCACGATAACATGGCAGCGTTCTCGTCCTTCACGTCGTTATTATTCTTTATTTTAACGGTGTGACGAGGAGGAACGTTCTGATTGTGGCACGACACCTGTCATTGTGTGTGTGTGTGTGTGGGGTGTCCGATAATGGATTGATAGCAAGGTGATTTTTTTCTATTAGGTTTTTATCTTCCAGGCACGAGGTAAAAAGAACATGACATGTGGTTGCTTAAACTAATGATCAATGGCCAGATGTGGCAGAGTTGTGTCTGATAATGGACCTCCTCAAATGACCGCTACATGGATGAGAGCTGAGGAGGAGGATAACTAAGGTGAAACTAGCTTTTAAGCCTCAGTTAATGGTTATCTTAAGGGTCAGAGACCTCAGCCTGATGTTAACCAGTCACCACCGGGTTTGGGTTGCCTCAGGCAGCCAACATTTGCTCACAGACAGACAGTCAGACAGACAGACAGCTGTAATGGGAACATCTGGACGACAAATCCAGCCTCCTGCAGCGAGTCCCTCGCACAGGACGGACACATAATCAATGCAGATATGTGCTGCTGCTCTCATAAACTTGCACAGATTGTGGGGGTTTATCATAGCTGTCAGTTGACCATGTTGCCAGATTGCGACTGTAATTGCACACGAAGGCTTAAAGACCACACACACACACACACACACACACACACACACACACACACACACACACACACACACACACACACTTTGTTTGTAAAGTTCAGGGGCACTGAATGCATTGATTGCTGCTTAAAAGTTGCTCCTTTTTCAGGGACTTGTCTTGCTCTTTGTTGTGTACATTGTGGCCACTAGCTGTCTGTTATGAAGAAGCACACATGAGGCCATTAGCTCCTCCTGGCCACGGACGTGAGACTCATTTCCCCTTTTTATGATCCCTAATGTTGACAGCGGGATGATAACGGTGATTTGCTTTGGGTGCGTAATTGCCGCCGTGATGCCGGGTGATTGTTATAGTTTCATATTGTCGGTAGTGATGGAAGAGGTCGGTGTCGGCCGACAAGTGTACTGCCCTGACAGACGGGTCACTTTGTTGTGAGAAGAGCCGAGTCTATTTTTAGCTCCTGGATGTTTTTTTTTTCCTGGTCGTCCTTAATGGCTGCTGGGCCTTCATGCATGTCACCTATGGATGATCGAGGCCCGTTGGTACCGGGCTAATGTTCAAATGGTGTTCACCGGTGCAGCCTGATGGAGCTTGCACTAGACACCGGTATTTGGATCCACCACCACTGATGCTTTGTAGACCGTTTTTAAGTTTAGAACCAATTTACCAGAGAGCCCACGGGCCGGTGACCGAAGCTGCTCTTACTATTCAGAGTCACAACCGTGACTCACTTGGTGCTTAAGATAAGGGATGATGACGATGGTGGTGGTGGTGGTGATGATGATGTCAGCAGACGTGCAGGGCATCCCTCCTCTAATCTCAGGCCTGTCAGCAGGAAGCAGCGCTCTGATTGGCCGCCACAGGATTCCTCCTGGTGACGTCACCGGAGATGGAGACAGACCGCCTCAGAGCCGCACTGGATCATGGATTCAGTTTTCACAGACAGAGCATTTTCATGTATATATGGAGTTAAATCAAATTTAGTAATATGTAGTGTATTAGTGTGATTTTTTCCCCCTCCCAAATGCAATTACAAGTGGAGCAGAAGTCTTCTAGAGTGAGAGACCATAGAAGCTGAATGAGTGAATTATCAATGTGACGGGTTATTTATTCTCAAAGGGACTCTTTCTTTTTGCGACCAGCAGCGATGCTGTGTGTGTGTGTGTGTGTGTGTGTGTGTGTGTGTGTGTGTGTGTGTGTGTGTGTGTGTGTGTGTGTGTGTGTGTGTGTGTGTGTTTTTTTTGCTCAAGGGCACTTCAGCCAGCTGGATATCTGGATACATAACAAGCCTTGCTCCATATTTATGTGGCGGCTCGTTCGGTTGTTCGACGATATTGTCCAAAGCGTCCTTCAGAGGAAGCCCTGTGAGGAACTCCCTCATCGCCCGTGACCCAGACGGACCCGTGTGTTCGATGCTTAAACTTGTGCTCGAGGCCAAAGTTGCTCCCTGGTGATTGATTAATCATTCGCACTGCTGGTGCTGTTGGTAACAGCTGGTGAAATGTAAGCGTTCAGCTAAGCTTCCTTCGTCTTAGTCTGCGTCTCTTTTCTGTGTCTTCGGTTCTTACGGCTGTTAAATGGGTCGACTTGACATTCATGGTTCCCAGAAGATGAATTCTAATATTCTTTGGAGATTCTCTGACGTGTCCACCTGTGCCGTCGTCCAATGCTTTTGCTTTATGACCAAAAATACCAAGAAGACAAATGACTTTCCCATCAGCCTCAGCTGCACATCGTGTGCTAACGGGCTTAACGACGAACATGGTTAACATTACAGCTACATGTATGTAAACATCGTTGTTACCATGTTAGCATGCAGACGTTAGCATTTAGCTTGAAGTCTCAGAGAGCTGCTAGCATGGCCCGTTGACTCGTTTCTCCTCGTCCAATAAAATGAGTCATTTTAACATCATTTTGGGCTTCTGTTTACAGACTAAGAATAAGAAACATATTGTAGGTTGCAGTGCAAATACGCCTGAAACTCCTCAACAAGTTCACATCACTTATAGGCTGATGCAGGAACAAAAAGACGACAATCACGCGTGGAAACAATCACCAGTAACGTAGACGTATGTTCATCATGTTTGCACACTATGCATGTAGAGGAACCCAGAGAGCTGAGGGCCTCTCTCTGCTAAGTCACGATGCAGTAAACACAGCGTTGACTCAGACGTGTGATCAGTCTGTAATTAAAGAAACTCTTCAAGGCCTTCCTCTTCCTCTTCCTCATCTGGGGATTACCTAAACATGAGAGTGTTGGAAGTGCTTCCTCAAAAAAAAAAGAAAAGGCAAACTGTTCCTGATCTCTTGTAAACGGTCTCATCCGTGTCGCTGACTTGAGGCCCGTGAATAGAAGAAGGATGTGACCTAAATAACATATTCTTAGCCCCGTTTTTTTTTTTTTTTACATCAACAGCCAATTTGCAGTGAAAGAGTCCCGTCTGTGAGACGGTCGAACACATTTTTACTCACCGCTCTGGAGCAGCAAACTTTCTTTTAGAAGACGTTCAATAGGGCAAGCAGAAAAAAACCCTCCAAATCAAGACTAACTTCAACTTCAAGTCAATATAAAGCAGACTCCTCTGTCTTGAATGGGAGTCCATGTTTAGCTGAAGATAATGTTAAGTTTCTAGGTGTTGATTTATTTTCACGAACGCCTCATGACGATGATACAAATCCACCTTTTTCAGAGAACCAGAGGAAAGTTTCCATCAGTCAGCCGGCGATGGAGCCCAACACCGACAGAGCTCAGGGTCAGAGGGGGGGGGGGGGGGGGGGGGGCTGATTCTTGTACCTCAATTGAAAAGAACAAAGAAGTCATTCACTCCGCCTGCTTCCTGTTTCAACCTAATTAAAATAAAGTCATTCAGATAACAACTGACTGCACACGTGGACGGGTCACATGTCTTTTTTCTCTCTCTCTCTCTCTTTCAGGTAATTAAAATAATCTGTCAAACAAAGAAAAGACACACAGAGAGAGAGTTTGGTTTGTGTCGATGTTTCCTGATCTGTGCATGTTTCAGCTGAGAGGACGCTCTTTATTATCTGAGCCCACAGATCACACTGACTTTGTCTCTTTGTGCACCAGCTTGAGTTCCAGACACGTGTTAACACGCTGCAGTTATGAACCAATACGACGTGGACAAAATGTCTTTTATCTCTTTTATAGTGTGTGTTTTTTTTTTTCAGCTCATTGTTTTGGTTTTTCCCACCCTGCAGCTTCACTGCTGTGGTTCCTTCTCAAAGCGGTTTGGTCGGCAAAGTTAGCGGCTAGCTGGTGAACGTAGTGCAGCGCTGAACGGCTAGAGAGACGGGCAGCTGGTGGAGACCAAACACAGTAACGGTTGATGCAGGTTTAATGACCAAACGGGTGCTCTGGTAGCGGCATCGCTTGTACATTTTGTGTTGTATTTGTACTACTACACTGTGTGTGTGTGTGTGTGTGTGTGTGTGTGTGTGTGTTGCTGACTCCTGATCTGTTTCCTCTCTCGGTCCTCCAGGTTTTAGGGTTTGAGGTGGACTCCATCAACTCTGTCCAGTTCTCCAACCACACAGGTAAGACCGTCAAACAGCATATTTATTAATGAGCGTGTGTGTGTGTGTGTGGGTGTGCATGAGTCAGTCCGATCCCCCCGGTGTCGTGATAGAAGGGTTAGCGAGTGTTAGACGCCTTCCAGGCTGACGAGTCGACAGCTGGGTGAGTCACGTTTTGTTTGGTTTTTTTTTTGGGGGGGGGGGGGGGGGGGGGTCAGTGACTTGGCTGGCGGACTCCAGAGCAGCTCTCAAACATCAGAGGGTGGTGCTGCAGGGGGACGGACTCCGTCCATTCATGTTTTACACCGGCGTCCTCTCTCCGTCCGTCTCGGACGCTGCCGGTCTTGTTTTCTCTTAACTCTGTTTACATGTGGGAGGGTCTCATGAACGGTGAACGATTACGTTGCATTATGGGAAATATAGGATTATTTAAGGGACTAACAGTTGGAATATATCCGTTTCTGCCGCTTTTTTTTAAATTAGTTTCTCAAAAGTTGTTTAACTTTGTGAAACTATACGACCGCAAAATAAACCTTTTGGATCAACCGAGTTAACCAGAACTCTGGGGGTCTGGAGGTCTGACCGGAAGGAACACAAAGATGGAGGAAGTCCGGGGGCCGCAGGGACCAGATCCTCCTCCCTTAAACTATCAAAGACACGTCGAAACTAAACAAAACCAACAAAGCCCCAAAACTGTGAGAGAGCAGCACTAACTTCATAACGTGTGTCCAGAACCGAGAAGAACAAATGACAACATATTCCTCCAGCACCACCTTCTGCCACAGTCAATGTGTGTTTCACTCGCCTCCACCTCCACAGACGGCTCTCCCGCTCCTGTTTACTCACACCATTTCAACGTGTTGCTTTTTTGACACGCATATGTCGTCCCGTCTTATGTTGCCACGGCAACTCTGTAATAGTTTGATCTAGAATGAATCGGCTGTGAAAACGAAACACATCTGCGCAGCTGTTGGCTCGTTGCTTCCCGGCGAATTCGACAAGCCAGACTCAGAAGTCCTCACAGCTTTGAGAGTACAAGTAATCGCAACTCTACAATTACTCAGCGTTCAGTTTGACGCCGTTAAAGGTCAGCCAGCGGGCCGGCGGCTCATTGATGACGGGGTTTGGTTTCTCCGCTTATAACCGGACAGGTTAGCCGCTGCTTTTTTTTTCCCATTTCATTGTTGTTGAGATGGTGGGTGTCGCAGGCGGAGCATGATTGTCGGTGTGCCGTAGGATCGGTGTCGTTGTGTAGGCGAGCGTCTGTAGAGGGTTTGGACAAACACTTTACTAAATGAACATCATGCTGTATTGAAGAAGACTGTAAACTAGAGATTGAGACCATAAACTCATGTTTACAATGTTTACTGAGGGAATAAATCAAGAGAGAAGTAGAGTCATTTTAGACTAGACTTCTATACAACCAGAGGAGTCGCCCCCTGGTGGACACTAGAGAGAATGCAGCTTTAACACGCAAAGCATCGGCTTCACTCTGCAGAACCAGAGGTTGCCGCCTGCTTGCATGTCTTTGATTGTGTTGCTGTGAGTCTTCTTGCAGACCGTCTGGACTGGTCTCAGCTACATCTACGTTCAATTTACGTCTTTAGGGACCAATTGGACAAAGGAATCACTATTGTAGTCTTAGGTCTCATGGTCTCTGTTGGTGCGGTACGGAGCAGACAATGACACGGAGGACGATGCCAGGGGTTCCTCACATCTGTGGTGTAGCTTGTGTTTGTTTCAGTGACCTTAACGCACAACAGCCCTGAGACTCTGCAGCCTGTTTAATCACATCTCGGTCGTTGTGGACGACAAACATTTGCAATTTTCTTCAAGGAGTGTTTGTAATTCGGTTTGTCACATTTGAAGACGACGTCTGTATCTGAGGAGAGAGGGGGGGGAGAGAGAGAGAGAGAGAGAGAGAGAGAGAGAGAGAGAGAGAGAGAGAGAGAGAGAGAGAGAGAGAGAGAGAGAGAGAGAGTAGAAGAGAGGGCGACAGGACGCAGCGGTAAACAGCAGCAGGCGTTGTGAATTGCGACAGCAGCGAATGATGACGACAGAAGCTCTTATCTGTAGGCCTTCATTCTCACACACACACACACACACACACACACACACACACACTAACCATACACACACCATACACGCACACCAACCATACACACACACACACAGCGCTCTGACTGCTCATCTCTCTTTCTTAGCGCCTTTGGCTTTCTCACGGCTTGTTGCTTAGCAACCAGACCCCCCCACCTCCACCACCACGTGACCCGGCTGTGACTCACCTGAAGCTGCGACATCATCGGCCTGCAGCAAACATGTCATACGCAGACTGACGTGCACCAACGCACGCTCGCATTAGCATTCCCGTCGCGTTCATGTACCTCCAGATCTCTCTCTCTCTGTGTGTGTGTGTGTGTGTGTGTGTGTGTGTGTGTGTGTGTGTGTGTGTGTGTGTGTGTGTGTGTGTGTGTGTGTGTGTGTGTGTGTGTCGGTTACAAGCTAAAGTCACGTGGACTAAGAAGAAGAAGAAGATACTTTTGAGCAGTCATAGAATGATGGTGTTTTTTTGGAGTTTGGATTGTCGTTTTTATTTTGGTTAGATTCCTTTTGTATCAGTGAAAAACATCTGTGGAACATCTGGATATGAGCATGCTATTCAGACTAGGGGTGGAAAGAAGCACTCGGGTCCTTTCCTTAAATAAAAAAGGGCAAAAAATACTGAATTGGGAATAAAACGTCCTGCATTCAAACCCCTGTTTAAAGCGCTACCATGACAGTAACTAGCATATGGGAGAGTCCGTAGTGTCGTGAAAGTCACCGGACTCCACAGCTCTAGTGTAAAGACTTGATCGGCGTCGTGTGAACTCGTTATGTAAGAGTCCGGCGCTCCAGCTGTCAAAGTGTCCTGTGGAGTTTCCTCACAAACAAACACGACAGTCATGTTTACAGTCAGTGTCGCTCACCAAAAGGTGGAAATCCTCACGGAGCTGATCTTTAAAAACCCTCCATTGTTTACGTCTACGCTCACTGGCTTACTACTCTTCTCCTTCCTTGCCTTTGTTGACACTGTGATGCATATCTTAGCGTGTTATTATATATATATATATATATATATATATATATATATATATATATATATATATATATATATATATATATTCCTTAATGTTCAGACTGAAGCAGCAGTGTCCTAACCTGCCCTGACAAACCACATTTTAATATACGTTTAAAAGTTTCACCAGGTTAGTGGAGGACAGGTGCTCTTGTGTGTGTGTGTGTGTGTGTGTGTGTGTGTGTGTGTGTGTGTGTGTGTGTGTGTGTGTGTGTGTGTGTGTGTGTGTGTGTGTGTGTGTGTGTGTCTCACTAGAATGAGGTAAAAAAAAAAAAAAGGATGTGGAAAATGTTGGAGTCAGCACCTCGGCGAGCACAATAACCTCGTCTCCTCTCTGCAGGTTACTCTCATTGGAAAGGTCAAGTCCTGACAGCAGACGAGCTCCACGTTCTTTATGAGGGAATCAAGCTGAACAACGTCCATCACTATGACTACGTGTTAACAGGTGAACACGTCACGGCAACTACACACCACTGCTGTATTTGGAGCGACGCTGTTGTGTTTGTGTTCAGTTAATCCTGCGGTAATGTTCCACAGTGAACATCTTGATCTTAACTTAAATGATGCACATTCACACTAATAATAATGATGACGATGATGATGATGATGATGTTGCGTCCAGGGTACACCAGAGACACGTCCTTCTTGGAGATGGTAGTGGACATCGTTCAGGAGCTAAAGAGAGCCAACCCCAACCTGGTGTACGGTGAGTAAGATATAGTGTTAGTAGATATAGTGAAGACCTGCTGCCACTGTTCAAATTATAATAATTATAATAATAATAATAATTCCCATAACCCTTACGGCTGCCTCCACCTTTCCTCTCATCTCTGCGGAGCGTTTTGGCCTCTTTTTAGATCCTTGTTCTGTGTCCATCCTCGGTACAAATCTTACATTTTGAATACATTTAATAATAGAGAGACGCTCCGTACGTGGGTCCCTCTGGCTCCTTGTTGTCGGGAGGTGTACTGTAGTCGTCCTTGTGTTTACGCTCTCCTAACCTCCCTACCGCTGCAGTGTTTCTGTGCGCCGGGCGTCTGACTCTGGATGCGTTTGTGTCGTTTCAGTGTGTGACCCCCGTCCTCGGTGATCATGGATCTATGGTGAGACCAGTGGCAGTCGTGTGCTCCGTGCCCTGAAGCTGTGTGTGTGTGTGTGTGTGTGTGTGTGTGTGTGTGTGTGTGTGTGTGTGTGTGTGTGTGTGTGTGTGTGTGTGTGTGTGTGTGTGTGTTGTGTTGTGTTGTGTTGTGTTGTGTTGTTAGATGGATGTTTTGTCGGATTCTTGTGCCTTTAATGTGTGTGGGAGGGTTTTAGTGCTCATCCTTGTGTGTGTTTTTATCTGTATATATTTCAGTGTGTTGGTGCTCTGGGGGGGGGTCACATACACAGTGACTCACTCTGTGTGTGTGTGTGTGTGTGTGTGTGTGTGTGTGTGTGTGTGTGTGTGTGTGTGTGTGTGTGTGTGTTTGTGTTTTCGGAGATTTAACATCACATTCTGTCCGTTAAAGCTCATCATTGAGGACTGACTGAGCCCACTCATTTGTGTGTGTGTGTGTGTGTGTGTGTGTGTGTGTGTGTGTGTGTGTGTGTGTGTGTGTGTGTGTGTGTGTGTGTGTGTGTGTGTGTGTAGTCCTTCATTTAAAGCTCTACTGTGTGTTCCTCACCTTTCTGTGTCTCCTCCCTCAGTACGTTCCTCAGAACCTGTATCCGGTCTACAAGAACAAGGTGGTTCCCGTTGCTGACATTATTACTCCCAACCAGTTCGAGGCCGAGTGAGTACAAGTTGTCTTTTCATAAACGCAGATTTGTATTGATGTGAATCTAGCGTGACGTGTTCTGTAACTGTCTTCTTATTTAAGATGAACTCACTCAGTGAGTAGCAGAGCACTAGTGAACACCGTCTTTATGCTTCATGTTATCTAACACCTTCATGCAGCTCATGCTTCTTCTTTTACCCTTTTTTTTTTAAAGATTTATTTTCAGCACATTGTCTCAACTCGGGTCATCTTCGCTGTGAACTTACTCCACCTAGTGGTGTTCCCGTACGTCTGCAGGATCATATTAAAGCTTTTTCCTAAACATTAAAAGCTCACTTTCATGGATTTCCTTCCCTTTTTGCACTTGTGTGCTCCCATAACGGGTATGAGTAGAACACGGTCTCAACAATAACTCTTTTCTCTCGGCTCTTAAAGGGGATCATCTGTGTTTTTCAGTGAACGTTACATCGCTGTTTGCTTGTGTTGTAGACTATTGACGGGGAAGAACATCAGCACAGAGAAAGACGCCGTGGAGGTAAGAGACCACCTTTTCCTCATTTTGTTGACAGAATGAGCCGTTCTCTTGCTCGATCGTTCTTAGACTAAATACACGAGTTGTCTGCAGGTCATGGACCTCCTCCACGCTATGGGCCCAGACACGGTGGTCATCACCTCCTCCGACCTGCCCTCCAGACTGGGCGACCGCTTCCTGGTGTCGCTGGGCAGCCAGCGCCAAGGTAGGTTTCGAGACGTCTTTGTCCCGTGTTCTGTTTTCGGGAGACGAGACGACCGAATGCGAGCCTTTTCCCAACGTTGTCGCATTCTTTTGCCGCCCAGTTCGTCCCGACGGCAGCAGGACGACGCAGAGAGTTC
Source organism: Cebidichthys violaceus (assembly GCF_023349555.1). Classification (NCBI taxonomy): domain Eukaryota; kingdom Metazoa; phylum Chordata; class Actinopteri; order Perciformes; family Stichaeidae; genus Cebidichthys; species Cebidichthys violaceus. The sequence goes on from NW_027176772.1 coordinate 556,373, forward strand.
GGATGGAGGTTCACAAAGTAGACGCCGTCTTCGTGGGAACTGGAGATTTGTTTGCCGCCATGCTGCTAGCGTGGACGCACCACTACCCCAATGACCTAAAGGTACAGAGACGGGAGGGAGGGGAGAGTCGGCCACACTGAGCGGAACATACGTCAGGAAATGAGGTTATTAGACATGCTGATAACAATAACTACTCTATTCTCACTCCTCTCAGATGGCCTGTGAGAAGACTTTTTCAGTGATGCACCATGTTATCCAGAGGACTATTTCATATGCTCACGGTAAGAACAGTAGAGCTTGTGATGTGTGTTTTTAAAGCTCTGATTTATATACATTTTACCCTCCTGGTGCGTTTTAGTGAAGGACAGTCAGTCAGTCAACTCCAGTCCGCTGCTGTCTGGTGTGTTCTGACCTCACTAAGTTCCTCCAGGTTCTCTATCGCACTTTTTATGTCCAGCCAGGGAGTCAAAATAGAAGAACCGGTGAATAAAAACAGCAGCTTTCACCTCCTCCACGTCTATTTGTGTCCGGTGCGTCTCTGATATCGTTCAGCCTGATAGCAATCACAGCTGCGTAACACTACCAGGGTTTTTACTTTTAGATGCTAATAGTCTTGTAGTTCACTCAAAAAGCACCGCTTACTGCACTTTCATCAGGCTACAGATTATCGGGTTCATTGGACCAGGAAAGGAAAAAGAACCACCCTGCTCTCCCGTTTATTCACTTTAGTTTGCATAAAAGATTGCGTAACGTGGCTTTAAAAATGCTAATCTTATTCGTCTCTACACCCCCCCCCCCCCTCTGTCTCTCAGAGTTAGCAGGTCCCGGTCGGAGGCCCAGTCCGCCCCAGCTGGAGCTGAGGATGGTTCAAAGTAAAGCTGACATAGAAGACCCTGCTATAGTTTTGGAGGCCACAGTCATATCCTAACACTACCGACCCATAAGACTCACACCGACCTTTGTCCTCTTCACCCCCGTGAATCTCTCGAATTCCAGCGTCTCGGTGAATCTCTCATCGCCGTAAACCTTGACTGTCGTTTCCAAAACTCCCAAACGCCTCATTATCCAAAAAGAACCCCCTTAGTATTGTGACCCCTGTAGTCCTTTCAGCCTAAACCCTTTACCCCCTTTTAAGTCCTCAGTGTCCCCCCCCCAACCCCCCTTAAGCCTGTGACCCGTCTACCCCAAAAACCCTGTTTTTTGGAACTAGAGCCATGGATAGACAGAGAGCTCGGTCTGGTCTAACGCGGTCAGTGTCCACAAGCATGCCGTATATATATATATATATATATATATATATACATATAAACATACTGATAAATACTAACAGAAGAATGTGAGGAGGGATACGGTTCAGTCCAAAAGCCTGAAAATCCATTCACGGTCCAGTCGCGTTCTCCAGAATTTATCCAAAATGTGATCTGAATTAATTCCGGCTGCTGAATGCTCCGAGTCTCTACCTCTAAATTACGAAATACAAACTTGCCTTTTTGCTTTTTTACTGCCACTCTACTCCACTCCACTCGCGTATACATTGTTTTGACAGACTTGCACTCTAGCTGTGTGTGTCTCCACACACACACACACACACACACACACACACACACACACACACACACACACACACCAGTTGCCAAGTAGCAGGATTGCAGCACTAGCGTCGTCGGTGCTTGCGAGAATGAACCGATCAACCTCTGTTTATCCGTGGCTCTGCACACCACTATTTCAAACCCCCCTCCCCCTCCCCCTCCCCCCTCCCCCGTCTTAAAGCAGTGATGTAATGGTGACCAAGTCTAACCCCCCATGAGACCCCCTTGAAAATATAACAAAGGACAAAAAAAAAAAAAAAAAGGACGCACAATGTATAGTTGATGTATAGATGTTGTACTATAACTGTATTGGACCATCTGTATGATATCTTCTATCTGATCTGTCTATTGGACCATTGTGTTGATGCTACTGTACTATAGACCACACACGCACTACAACATCGCCCAAACCAGAGACCTTTGGGTTGGTTCTGGCAACTCCCGGCGGCTCCGGTCGGTTGTCACTTTCGTAGTAATATAGGTCACTGTCTTTATAGTCGTAGCGAGTAGTAGAACCTTCTTTGAAATCACAGCGCTACACGTGAAAGAAAAAAAAAAAAAAAGGCTCAACCGGAGCGGTCTGACCTCGGTGCCGGAACCAAACCCACATCGCATCCTCTGGCCCAGAACCCTATATCTGAGAGCTGTGCCGCTGAATTTACTGGAGTCCCCCCCCCCCCCCCCTCCATGTCCAGTAGCAGCTGTAAATGTTTGTTGTAGAACACGTCTTGTTTAGGCCCCGTCACGCTCCACTGTGGTCACAGCAGACAGGATGCTCCGTTTTATTTTTAACTATATTTAATCATTTCTATTGTAATGATTTCAGATATTTAGATATCTGTGCTCTAACCTTCTTCTTTCTATTAATAGTTAATTAAAAGAGAAAATCCAGAGTATCTGGAGCCAACAAGTGTTTGCAGGACAATGATTTAAACTAAAATACCCAACAAAAAAACACCAGATACTAGTTATCTAAACGACCAAGAAGACCTTTTTTATTATGATTTTAAGTTTTCCACAGTTTTGTGTTTGCTCACTCGGCTGACGTAACTCACTACCTTGAAGCAATAACTTTGCCTTCTGCAAGCTGGTTGATTTATTTTTATTTTTATTTGATATATATATATATATATATATATATATATATATATATTACGGTCAATCTGCAGCTCGTGGTTTGATCGTACTGAATCTTAAAATGGCGTCTCTGGTCGGGCGTCGCCGCGTTCTGTTGTCCGCAGTGGAGCGCGGGTTGGGAAGACGTGAGAACGTGACGGACTCGGTTTCAAACCGGTGACGTCGCTAGAACTCGGCATGTGCCTTAACCCGCTGATCTACCGGGGAGCCACAGGAAACGTTTAATGAGACTTTAAACACTTTTTAATTCACCTTCTTCTTCTTAATCTTCTTCTTTCTTTCTCCCCTCGTTGCTTCCTGGTTTGAATGTTCAGTAAACTGATTTTCAACCGACATCATCGCTCGGAAACAACGTACCGGGGGGAAACGTGTAAACCAAATAACCGGAGGCTTTAAAACAAAAACAAAACAAAAAGAACGTCCAGAACTCGTCAGTGTCCCACCTGAGCTGGATGTAAGGTTCTGGGCAGGCCAGTGTAATTCTGTACTGCTGTTGTTTCTCTATGGACTGTACTGTGATACTGCCTTAGGAACCTAACACCATAACACTCACCATACTGCTCACCGAGGGGGGAGGAGGGGAGGAGGAGGGGGGGAGGAAGGAAACACGAGATGTCCTAAATGTAGGTTCACGCACCTGAAGCGAGGAGGAACTGAGATTGCGTCTGCTGGCTGTTATAAGCAATTATGGGTGTTTTTTTTCAATTAACCAATTAATCGTTTGGTTTATAAAATGACAGAAATTTGTTTGTTTGTTTTTTCCAACTAACAACTCGGAACCCAAAGATAATCAACGACGTGAAACAGAAAGCAGAAGTTTAAATATATACATTTTCTAAATGATTCGTCATTCGAGCGAAACGCTGAAAACACCTCTTGGACTAACGATGGGATGGGGGGGGGGGGGTGCAGTCTCATTTCTAGAACTTGCAATAGTTCATGTTGACTTTTGTACTAGTGCGGTTGTGTTGTGCCGCTGTAGCGCTGATTGTCATATCAGTTAACAGACTGCGCTTTAAAAGCTCTGCTAGAATCATCACTATCCAGCCCTCCGCTTCCTCTAACAGACCAGTCAGCCGGAGAAAACAAAGGTGTGTCTACCTGTCGTGTGTGTGTGTGTGTGTGTGTGTGTGTGTGTGTGTGTGTGTGTGTGTGTGTGTGTATATAAATGTCTTTTATGGTCACAGGGTTTTGTGTGTGTGTGTGTGTGTGTGTGTGTGTGTGTGTGTGTGTGTGTGTGTGTGTGTGTGTGTGTGTGTGTGTGTGTGTGTGTGTGTGTGTGTGTGTGTGTGTGAGTGAGATGAAAGAGGAAATCCCTGAGAAGTAAAACTATAAAAAGATGGAGACCCACAAAGAGCGAGGTGAGTAGAGGAGGGGAGGTTTGTTCAAGAGGACAATCATTCCGTGATGCGACGCAGCAGCGTTGCACGACTTTCCTTTTTTTCTCCGATCTGCTAAAACAAAAATAGAGTTGTTGTTTTTTTTGTTTCCGGACTTGTTCAAAGAGACGTTTCCTCGACGCCTCGCATCCTCCTCCTTTCTCTTCCTCCTTCTCCTCCACCCTAACCCGCATGCAGACAGCTCTGTCTTTCGCCTCCCTGCAGTGCCAGTCGTCTGTCTGTAGCTCTAGTTTTTGAAACCTCGCTGTGTGTGTGTGTGTGTGTGTGTGTGTGTGTGTGTGTGTGTGTGTGTGCGCGTGTGTTAGATGGTTGTACTGTACCCTGACCCCCCCCCCGCCATCCATCACTCTGCTAGATTGTCACCGCTTCCCATGCTGGTCCTCAAGCCGCCTCCGTCTCCACCTTCTCGTGAAGCAGCTTAACACACTTCCCTGCTGCTTTTTTTTTTATTTTCCTCACCCTGCTCCTCCCTCTTCCTCCATCCTCGCCACTGCTGCCGTTCTAACTGGGCCGCGTACCATTTCCTCCACCGAACATCTGGACCGAGTTGCGCCAGCTCTCTTCGTAAAATCCTTCACCGAGTTTGAGCGGAACGCTAGAGATTCAGCTCGTTAAGACTTTAGTGTGTGACTCTATTGTTGAGAAACTTCCCAATACTGTCTGAAAGTGTGTGTATCGTGGAGTTGACGCTCTCACTTCGCCGGTGGAAAAGAAGTGTGTGTATCGGCGTGTAAAGAAACATATCCATCAGAAACAGAACAATGTGAGGAGATGGTGTCGCTGAATCTATAAGAAGTCATTGTTAGTCGGACGGTTCTGGGCTGAGCAAGGGCTGGTTCTTCAGACTGTGAGAGTTTAACGACGATTTCACGTAAACTGCCACCGGCGAGTTTAAACGATGAGCTAAAAGCTGCAGACTTGGGATGCTAGCTTTCGGCGGGATTAGCGGTTCTAGCAACCCTTTCACAATAAAGGCATTTAATTTCAATGTCGATGTGAAGTTGCGCTTTAAGGCTTGTGTGATTAGTCTAAATCGGGTGATAAAACGCAACAGTTTTATTTTATCGTTTAACGGGGGATCGGATGGTCAAACAATAACCAAACGTTTGGGTGTAATTTAGACGACGACATGTGCTTGATGCTCAGAGTCCACGCTCCCCCCCCCCCCCTCATATCTCCTCCTCTGTGCACCTGTTGCGATAGACCCCCCCCTCATCCTCATCCGTTTGGTTTACAAAATGGCTGCCACTAAAGAAAAACCACGATGGTCCAACCGTCTGTCTTTCGACCGTGGTCCTCTCCTCTCCTCCCGATTGACGGGTTTGTCTCCGCCATCTTGTATTTTTATTTTTTATTTTTTATTTTTTTTTCTGTTCTCGGTGGCCAAAACAAAAAACGAGGAAATGTAATAATCATTGTTTGGTAACTGTTTTTAGTGCTATGTTTTTGGAGCGTTACGAGTATTTTCTAACATGTTACAATAAAAGATTGTAGTGTACAAATTCACATTTATAAAATATATATATATATATAGATATATATGAGAAATGTATGTTCTAATGCAATAAAGAGAGATTAAGAATTATGAAAACTGGATCACTGATTATTTATACTTGATATTATTTCACTTGCTTGTGTAAAGTCTTCCTTCCTTCCTGTTTTACTGTGTAACTGCATTTTGAACTTTGAATTCATGGAACAAATATTCACCCTTTCATTAGATATTCGCTCCGCTACATGTCAAAAGGCAAATATTGTTCTGTCACTAACATCTATTTGTCAGCTTTAACTACTTAACATATTAAGATTAATACAAAAATAAATCAACCAGTTTTTAGCTACGCAGCAGCTGAGGCCGTAGCTGCTAAATACAGAAGCACATTACAAGAAAAGAAATAGAATTAGACACGTCTTCATCTGCGGTCACTGCACACTCGTCTCACAACCGGCTGCACATACTGTATGTACAATGTTCATGTACAATGTTACGTTTCCAACTCAAAGGACGGCTCGTTCTTATTAAATATTAGGCTGTAGTCCGTTTACTACGGCTGCAAAGAGGCATCGTTTGTGTTTTAACGACGATTTGCTCGTGAATTATCGACCCGGCAAGAATGAAATCTGTGAATATCTTTCCCACTTTGACGAACAGGCTACATTGACTATGTAAATGCTACCAAACCTCTTCAAAAACCTTTTTGCAAAGCTTGATTTACTTGCCCCTGAAAAATACATTGCATCGAGGAATAGACACAGAAGCCACCGGCTGCAGAGGATGAACCTGAGGGCTTTGAAACACGGAGGTCATTGATCGTTTTCCTCCAAATCAATATTTGTAAGTATCTCTTTGTAAGTTAGTAGTCCCTCGTGACTTTCACCTGCCACATTGTTTTTAATTTGAAAAATTGTGAATCTCTCAGTCACATTCTATTGTTTATATCTTTAAACTCAAATTGCTTGCATTTTAACATGTTATATTTAAAAAATGTCAGCAGACATTACAAATGGAATTTAATTCATCTGAAGGATGAAGTATTATTTGTATGTATTTCTTAAGATAAATATACTATTTAAAAAATAATCTTAGTTTAGCTTTACAGGAAGTAGTTAAAGATAGCACAACCATAAACATCTACAGTTGTAGATGCAAAATACACATTAATGCAATGGTAATATTCAAAAAAACATAAATAGTAAAACACTGAGGGAAGATTTTATTGCATAAAGACAACTTTTACTTTTCCTACTTTGAGTAATCTGCAGATAATTATTACATACTTTTCCTTTTATGTAAGGTTTTGAATGCAGGGCTTGGAGTATTTTCAGTGTGGTATTAGTACTTTTACTTAAAAGTAAAGGATAGAATACTTCCTCCTCCACTGATATCCTAGTAATAATAGTAGTAGTAGTAGTAGTAGTAGTAGTAGTTGTAGTATCACCTTACTTTCAGTCTCCTTGTGAAATGTCCCCACCGGCCTTCCGTAGAATAGCTGCTGTTTTGTTGACATTTTTTTTCCTCCATCAGCTGACTGTCCACAAGTTAGCTCTCCAGTTTATGAATATCTTAGCGCACACACACATACACACACACCCATATCAACATGACATTATCCTGCCAACACTCCCGGTCAGTGTCACTCGAGAGAAAAGCGAACGTTAGCCAGTTAGCTTGTTGCTACTGTTAGCCAGCCTGTCGAGCTACAGCGGGGGAAGCTAACAGGCTAATTTTAGCCGATGTAAAGTGCAACCATGGAGGGGATTCTGTACAAATGGACGAACTACATGACGGGTGAGTCGCCTGTCTGTCCGACAGGTATATTAATCAACTGTCTGTCTGTCCGACAGATGTTTTAGCGAACTGTCTGTCTGCAGCCACAGTGACAGAATGATGAATGGTGGTGTTTGTGTTTTAGCCAGCTGTGCTAATGTCTAACAATCCTCCTTTTAACGGTCAAACGTAGGCTCAGATATTCATGCATGTGCAGCTTATTTCAACATGTATTTACACCTGTAGCTCTTGCTAATGTGGCGTTATTTAATTATGCATTATAGCAATAAAAAGCAGCCCACAGTAACAGGGAGTATAGTGGCATTTGACCTTAATGATGGCAGCTCAGCATGTCTATAAATAATAGTGATAGAAGACAACATACACACTGCTTATGTCTATAAATAATAGTGATAGAAGACAACATACACACTGCTTGTCTTTAAATAATAGTGATAGAAGACAACATACACACTGCTTGTGTTTATAAATAATAGTGATTGAAGACAACATACACACTGCTTGTGTCTTTAAATAATAGTGATAGAAGACAACATACACACTGCTTGTGTCTTTAAGTAATAGTTATAGAAGACAACATACACACTGCTTGTGTTTATAAATAATAGTGATAGAAGACAACATACACACTGCTTGTCTTTAAATAATAGTGATAGAAGACAACATACACACTGCTTGTGTCTTTAAATAATAGTGATAGAAGACAACATACACACTGCTTGTGTTTATAAATAATAGTGATAGAAGACAACATACACACTGCTTGTGTCTAAATAATAGTGATAGAAGACAACATACACACTGCTTGTGTCTTTAAATAATAGTGATAGAAGACAACATACACACTGCTTGTGTCTTTAAGTAATAGTGATAGAAGACAACATACACACTGCTTGTGTCTTTAAGTAATAGTGATAGAAGACAACATACACACTGCTTGTGTCTTTAAATAATAGTGATAGAAGACAACATACACACTGCTTGTGTCTTTAAGTAATAGTGATAGAAGACAACATACACACTGCTTGTGTCTTTAAGTAATAGTTATAGAAGACAACATACACACTGCTTGTGTTTATAAATAATAGTGATAGAAGACAACATACACACTGCTTGTCTTTAAATAATAGTGATAGAAGACAACATACACACTGCTTGTGTCTTTAAATAATAGTGATAGAAGACAACATACACACTGCTTGTGTTTATAAATAATAGTGATAGAAGACAACATACACACTGATTGTGTCTAAATAATAGTGATAGAAGACAACATACACACTGCTTGTGTCTTTAAATAATAGTGATAGAAGACAACATACACACTGCTTGTGTCTTTAAGTAATAGTGATAGAAGACAACATACACACTGCTTGTGTCTTTAAGTAATAGTGATAGAAGACAACATACACACTGCTTGTGTTTATAAATAATAGTGATAGAAGACAACATACACACTGCTTGTGTCTTTAAATAATAGTGATAGAAGACAACATACACACTGCTTGTGTTTATAAATAATAGTGATAGAAGACAACATACACACTGATTGTGTCTATAAATAATAGTGATAGAAGACAACATACACACTGCTTGTCTTTAAATAATAGTGATAGAAGACAACATACACACTACTTGTGTCTTTAAGTAATAGTGATAGAAGACAACATACACACTGCTTGTGTTTATAAATAATAGTGATAGAAGACAACATACACACTGATTGTGTCTAAATAATAGTGATAGAAGACAACATACACACTGCTTGTGTCTTTAAATAATAGTGATAGAAGACAACATACACACTGCTTGTCTTTAAATAATAGTGATAGAAGACAACATACACACTGCTTGTGTCTTTAAGTAATAGTGATAGAAGACAACATACACACTGCTTGTGTTTATAAATAATAGTGATAGAAGACAACATACACACTGCTTGTGTCTTTAAATAATAGTGATAGAAGACAACATACACACTGCTTGTGTTTATAAATAATAGTGATAGAAGACAACATACACACTGCTTGTGTCTATTACTGCTCTGAATAATAATAATAATAGTTTTTATTTGCATTGCACTTTTCAAGCTGGGAGCACAAAGTGCTTTCATATAAATTATATAGACAAGTAGATCAATACCAATACACAATATATCAAGAAATAAAAACAGCGAGATAGAAAGCACACCATTAAAAGACCATTTAAAGACCGTATGAAATACATTTACAAGATGAATCATTCCAAAGTATGTAGGTGAAACTATTAATATAAACTTCAAAAATCTAGATTTGTATTTAAAATAAATTAATAAATAAATCAAATTAATTTTCAGGCGAAAAGGCAAGTTGGTAAAAATGTGTCTTAAGACACATAAAGGCGGAAACAGTGTCAGCAGATCAGATACTAACTGGAAGATTGTTGAAAATTCCCCAACTTTGATTGCACTTATTCCAGGAAGTCAGTCTCCTTGAATCAACTGTGTCACATGATCTGTTGCTCAGATGGCCTCAGTGCAACATGTAGACACATTTAAATAAAGGGGAAGCAAACTACGTTAACATTTAAGTTAATTTATCGTTTCAAGCCGACAAAGACGAGGTCCACTCAGATATTAAATTAAATGGTGAGCAGGTTTATTACTGGACATACCATAATAACAGCATTAGTTGCAACCATAGAATCCGCCATTTATGCAATTAATATCTCTGCTTCTGGTGCATCAGTTGCATTAAAATGTCGGTGTTTACAGAGACATTTGTGACTTTTCTGTCTTCAGGCTGGCAGCCACGCTGGTTCGTCTTGGAGAACGGAGTCATCTCTTACTATGACAGCGAGGACGACGTCGGTAAAGGAAGCAAAGGGTCCATCAAGATGTCCGTGTGTGACATCAAAGGTCATTTGTTGTACAATACCTTCGCCCGTCCTCACTCGTGGTGCTAAACTAATTCAGAGCGCATCCACCAAACACCCGTTCGTGCTTTAATCTTTCAGTTCATCCGACGGATCCGACGCGTCTGGAGTTGATCATCCCCGGCGAGCAGCATTTCTACGTCCGAGCTGTGAACGCCGCGGAGCGACAGAGGTGGCTGGTGGCTTTAGGCTCGTCCAAAGCTGGAACGCTGGACGGTCACAAACACAAAGGTACAAAGAGATGTCCTGCAAATCTGTCCGTCTGGCACTTTCAATAGATTTGTGTCACTATTTTATGACTGATTTATCTCAATATGATGTTTAAAAGAAGAACATTTTAACTCTGTGTGTGTGTGTGTGTGTGTGTGTGTGTGTGTGTGTGTGTGTGTGTGTGTGTGTATGTGTGTGGGGTCAGGTCCAGACTGTCTGAAGACGAAGATGTCTGAGCTTCGTCTGTACTGCGACCTCCTCGTCCAGCAGGTCCAAACCATCCAATCACAGCACACCTCTGATGAAGAGGAAACGCCCACTTCTGAGGTAACACACCTTCTGTTCTTTTAACTTTCTTTTATTTCCACAAAGTTAGACTCATAATTACATTTTAAGAAGTTTGTACCATCAAAAGACACCATAGCAGGTATTGTACAGACAGAAGGGTTCTACTGTCGGATGATTTCATCTTGTCTTATGAGTGATGCAGTGACCACTGCAGGTTGTTTCTATTGTCTCTGTGTCTCCAGGCGTCTCTACTCAGTGCCACCTGTGCAACTTTCATCAGGACGTTGGAGGAGTGTATGACGCTCGCCAACCAGAGTATGACCCCGGACCTCCGGCCTCCTGAAAGGGTAATTCATGACAATACGTCTACAGAAATGTGTTTTTGGTTCCATTTAAAATGACGCAACATTTTTTCACTTCTTTTTTTGTTGCATGCAGATGTTTTGTCATTGCAGGATGGACGTCCTTCATTATTAAACACCGTTGTACTAACTCAAAAGTATTCTCTTCTGTCTTTTTGTCCGCCTGCCCAGATGAAGAGGTCAGTCAGTCACCCTGGAACATACAGCTTTGACCGGTGAGTTAAAACACACGGTACCGAGCCCGCTTCCCTCTATTAATAATAATAATAATAATAATAATAACTTCATTTGTAAAGCACTTTTCATGCAAAGTGCATTTCATAACAGGGTCAAATGTTAATCAACAAACAAAACAAATTGAATAAATGATAAAAATGACCGTAAAACGTTAAAAACAAAAAGATATAGAAATAAAAACTCAATAATTTAAGAGACGAGATCAGCTCAATTTAAAAGCCCCAAAAAATAAGCTTTTAATTTCTAGTAGAATTAACTTCCTGTTCAACCCGATTTATTTGAACTTTAGATTATCTTCCAACCTGCTGGTCTAATAAGAACATCAGGATTTTATGCACTTTGTCGTCATGCATGGCTACTGTAATGAATTACTATCTTTGGCCACCAGGAGGCAGCAAAACACACATTGAATAATTTGTGTCGGCCATAACGGACAGCTTCACATCTTCTTTAAGTCTGTGTTAAACAATATGAACAATGTTTTACTTGCTGTGTTTACAGGGGCCATTAAAGCATCTGTTACTAAATCATTTTCATTGGAGGTGATGGGGGATAAAATCCAAAGTTCATGTCCTTTGTAAAAAAACACACAATCTGTCTGAAGTTAATATGAAGCGTCAGCAGTGAAATCAAGTAGAATATCCTCCAAAAGTACAGTTGTTTTAGTGTGAAACTCACTCCTCCACAGCTCAGCAAGGAAATTGGGAATTTTACACTAGAAAGGCTGCAACGTTGGAAGATATCTACTTGATTCTTGCCTCATATTAAATTGAAATTCACTTTTTTATACATTTTTGCACATAATGACGTCATTTTACATGAAGAAGAGACAGCAGGAACTGTTACACCAAGCAAACCCTGTTACTGTGTCCATTATGACACCTGAAGAATTGTGAACCTTTAATTTAAACAAGACTAATGGACAGGATCTGTAATAATCAATAAGTTTTATTATAAATATATATATACATATATATATATATATATATATATATATATATATATATACACATATACATATATATATACATATATATATATATATATATATATGTATATATATATACACATATATATGTATATATATATATATATATATATACACACATATATATATATATATATATATATATACATATATATACATATATATATAAAACACTGGTTTATTTTACATATTGCTTAATAAAGGGCGGCAGATTTAACTAAAGACACATTCATCACTGATAACTTTAATCTCCTGGAAAGAGAGAGAGAGAGAGAGAGAGAGAGAGAGAGAGAGAGAGAGACTTTTATCATTCCTTTTGTTTTCCTCAGGTTCGGTGTGCTAAAGGAGTATTTGAGTGGAGGTCAAAAGTCAACTCAGCGCAGGCACCGGACGTGCTCCGACAGCTCGCTGTACGATACTGAACGTAAGACACGCTGCCTTATTCCGCTGTGGCTCTGAAGTGATGTACTTTGGTAAAGCAGTGTTCAGGGTATCTGCAAGAATCCTGAAGTTAAATTCATTTCCTTTTTAAAAAACCTTTTTATATATTTTAAGACGTCATTGTCACTTCTAACCTGTTGCATCAGAGACACATTGATTGTAAGATAGTATGACGAACGAAACAGTCTTACTTTTTGATAACTCCTTGGGCCTCTGCTTTATGACTTTTTATGACTTTTTTTCAACATACTATACTATGACATTTTTATGACTTTTTTTCGACATACTATACTATGACTTTTTATGACTTTTTTTTGACATACTATGAATTTTTTTATGACTTTTTTTTGACATACTATACTATGACTTTTTTTCAACATACTATACTATGACTTTTTGTGACTTTTTTTCGACATATTATACTATGACTTTTTTTCAACATACTATACTATGACTTTTTTTCAACATACTATACTATGACTTTTTGTGACTTTTTTTCGACATACTATACTATGACTTTTTTTCAACATACTATACTATGACTTTTTGTGACTTTTTTTCAACATACTATACTATGACTTTTTGTGACTTTTTTTCAACATACTATACTATGACTTTTTTTCAACATACTATACTATGACATTTTTATGACTTTTTTTCAACATACTATACTATGACTTTTTTTCGACATACTATACTGTGACTTTTTTATGACTTTTTTTCGACATACTATACTATGACTTTTTTTATGACTTTTTTTCGACATACTATACTATGACTTTTTTTCAACATACTATACTATGACTTTTTTTCAACATACTATACTATGACTTTTTGTGACTTTTTTCAACATACTATACTATGACTTTTTTATGACTTTTTATGACTTTTTTTCGACATGCAAGACTATGACTTTATTTGACATACTATACTATGACTTTTTTATGACTTTTTATGACTTTTTTTCGACATGCAAGACTATGACTTTATTTGACATGCTATACTATGACTTTTTTATGACTTTTTTTCAACATACTATACTATGACTTTATTTGACATACTATACTATGACTTTTTGTGACTTTTTTTGGACATGCTATACTATGAATTTTTTTATGACTTTTTTTCGACATACTATACTATGACTTTTTATGACTTTTTTTTGACATACTATACTATGACTTTTTATTACTTTTTTCCAACATACTATACTATGACTTTTTTTCGACATACTATACTATGACTTTTTGTGACTTTTTTTCGACATACTATACTATGACTTTTTTTATGACTTTTTTTCAACATGCTATACTATGACTTTTTTATGACTTTTTTATGACTTTTTTTCGACATACTATACTATGACTTTTTTATGACTTTTTTTCGACATACTATACTATGACTTTTTTATGACTTTTTTCGACATACTATACTATGACTTTTTTATGACTTTTTTCGACATACTATACTATGACTTTTTTATGACTTTTTTCCGACATACTATACTATGACTTTTTTTATGGCTTTTTTTCGACATACTATACTATGACTTTTTTATTACTTTTTTCCAACATACTATACTATGGCTTTTTTTCGACATACTATACTATGACTTTTTTATGACTTTTTTTCAACATACTATACTATGACTTTATTTGACATACTATACTATGACTTTTTGTGACTTTTTTTGGACATGCTATACTATGAATTTTTTTATGACTTTTTTTCGACATACTATACTATGACTTTTTATGACTTTTTTTTGACATACTATACTATGACTTTTTATTACTTTTTTCCAACATACTATACTATGACTTTTTTTCGACATACTATACTATGACTTTTTGTGACTTTTTTTCGACATACTATACTATGACTTTTTTTATGACTTTTTTTCAACATGCTATACTATGACTTTTTTATGACTTTTTTATGACTTTTTTTCGACATACTATACTATGACTTTTTTATGACTTTTTTTCGACATACTATACTATGACTTTTTTATGACTTTTTTCGACATACTATACTATGACTTTTTTATGACTTTTTTCGACATACTATACTATGACTTTTTTATGACTTTTTTCCGACATACTATACTATGACTTTTTTTATGGCTTTTTTTCGACATACTATACTATGACTTTTTTATTACTTTTTTCCAACATACTATACTATGGCTTTTTTTCGACATACTATACTATGACTTTTTTATGACTTTTTTCCAACATACTATACTACGACTTTTTATTACTTTTTTTCGACATACTATACTATGACTTTTTTATGACTTTTTTATGACTTTTTTTCGACATACTATACTATGACTTTTTTATGACTTTTTTTTGACATACTATACTATGACTTTTTTCGACATACTATACTATGACTTTTTTATGACTTTTTTCCGACATACTATACTATGACTTTTTATTACTTTTTTTCGACATGCTATACTATGACTTTTTTATGACTTTTTTTGACATGCTATACTATGACTTTTTTTATTACTTTTTTTCGACATTCTATACTATGACTTTTTTTATGACTTTTTTTCGACATGCTATACTATGACTTTTTTTAGGACTTTTTTTCGACATACTATACTATGACTTTTTTTCGACATACTATACTATGACTTTTTGTGACTTTTTTTCGACATACTATACTATGACTTTTTTATGACTTTTTTTCGACATGCTATACTATGACTTTTTTATGACTTTTTTTCGACATACTATACTATGACTTTTTTATGACTTTTTTCCGACATACTATACTATGACTTTTTATGACTTTTTTTCGACATACTATACTATGACTTTTTTTCAACATACTATACTTTGACTTTTTGTGACTTTTTTTCAACATACTATACTATGACTTTTTTTCAACATGCTATACTATGACTTTTTGTGACTTTTTTTCAACATACTATACTATGACTTTTTTTCAACATACTATACTATGACATTTTTATGACTTTTTTTCAACATACTATACTATGACTTTTTTTCGACATACTATACTATGACTTTTTGTGACTTTTTTTTGACATACTATACTATGACTTTTTTATGACTTTTTTCCAACATACTATACTACGACTTTTTATTACTTTTTTTCGACATACTATACTATGACTTTTTTATGACTTTTTTATGACTTTTTTTCGACATACTATACTATGACTTTTTTATGACTTTTTTTTGACATACTATACTATGACTTTTTTCGACATACTATACTATGACTTTTTTATGACTTTTTTCCGACATACTATACTATGACTTTTTTTATTACTTTTTTTCGACATGCTATACTATGACTTTTTTATGACTTTTTTTCGACATACTATACTATGACTTTTTTATGACTTTTTTTGACATGCTATACTATGACTTTTTTTATTACTTTTTTTCGACATGCTATACTATGACTTTTTTTATTACTTTTTTTCGACATTCTATACTATGACTTTTTTTATGACTTTTTTTCGACATACTATACTATGACTTTTTTATGACTTTTTTTCGACATACTATACTATGACTTTTTATGACTTTTTTTCGACATACTATACTATGACTTTTTTTCAACATACTATACTTTGACTTTTTGTGACTTTTTTTCAACATACTATACTATGACTTTTTTTCAACATACTATACTATGACATTTTTATGACTTTTTTTCAACATACTATACTATGACTTTTTTTCGACATACTATACTGTCACTTTTTTTATGACTTTTTTTCGACATACTATACTATGACTTTTTTTATGACTTTTTTTCGACATACTATACTATGACTTTTTTTCAACATACTATACTATGACTTTTTTTCAACATACTATACTATGACTTTTTGTGACTTTTTTCGACATACTATACTCTGACTTTTTGACTTTTTTTCGACATACTATACTATGACTTTTTGTGACTTTTTTCGACATACTATACTATGACTTTTTTATGACTTTTTATGACTTTTTTTCGACATGCTATACTATGACTTTTTTATGACTTTTTTTCGACATACTATACTATGACTTTATTTGACATACTATACTATGACTTTTTATGACTTTTTTTCGACATACTATACTATGACTTTTTTATGACTTTTTTTCGACATACTATACTATGACTTTTTTATGACTTTTTTTTGACATACTATACTATGACTTTTTTCGACATACTATACTATGACTTTTTTATGACTTTTTTCCGACATACTATACTATGACTTTTTTTATTACTTTTTTCGACACGCTATACTATGACTTTTTATGACTTTTTTTCAACATGCTATACTATGACTTTTTTATGACTTTTTTTTGACATACTATACTATGACTTTTTTATGACTTTTTTTGACATGCTATACTATGACTTTTTTTATTACTTTTTTTCGACATTCTATACTATGACTTTTTTTATGACTTTTTTTCGACATGCTATACTATGACTTTTTTATGACTTTTTTTCGACATACTATACTATGACTTTTTTATTACTTTTTTTCGACATTCTATACTATGACTTTTTTTATGACTTTTTTTCGACATACTATACTATGACTTTTTTTCGACATACTATACTATGACTTTTTGTGACTTTTTTTCGACATACTATACCATTACTTTTTTATTACTTTTTTCCAACATACTATACTATGACTTTTTTATGACTTTTTTTCGACATACTATACTATGACTTTTTTATGACTTTTTTCCGACATACTATACTATGACTTTTTATGACTTTTTTCCGACATACTATACTTTGACTTTTTGTGACTTTTTTTCAACATACTATACTATGACTTTTTTTCGACATACTATACTGTGACTTTTTTTATGACTTTTTTTCGACATACTATACTATGACTTTTTTATGACTTTTTTCGACATACTATACTTTGACTTTTTTCGACATACTATACTATGACTTTTTTATGACTTTTTTCGACATACTATACTATGACTTTTTTATGACTTTTTTCGACATACTATACTTTGACTTTTTTCGACATACTATACTATGACATTTTTATGACTTTTTTCGACATACTATAGTATGACTTTTTTTATGACTTTTTTCGACATGCTATACTTTGACTTTTTTGACATACTATACTATAACTTTTTTTACTTTTTTCGACATACTATACTATGACTTTTTTTTACTTTTTTCGACATACTATACTATGACTTTTTTATGTATTTTTTCGACATGCTATACTATGACTTTTTTTATGACTTTTTTCGTCATACTATACTATGACTTTTTTCTACATACTATACTATGACTTTTTTTACTTTTTTCGACATACTATACTATGACTTTTTTTATGACTTTTTTCGTCATACTATACTATGACTTTTTTCTACATACTATACTATGACTTTTTTATGTATTTTTTCGACATACTATACTATGACTTTTTTATGACTTTTTTTGACATACTATACTTTGACTTTTTTTCAACATACTATACTATGACATTTTTATGACTTTTTTTCAACATACTATACTATGACTTTTTTTCGACATACTATACTGTGACTTTTTTTATGACTTTTTTTCGACATACTATACTATGACTTTTTTTATGACTTTTTTTCGACATACTATACTATGACTTTTTTTCAACATACTATACTATGACTTTTTTTCGACATACTATACTATGACTTTTTTTCAACATACTATACTATGACTTTTTTTCAACATACTATACTATGACTTTTTGTGACTTTTTTCGACATACTATACTATGACTTTTTTATGACTTTTTTCGACATGCTATACTATGACTTTTTTTATTACTTTTTTTCGACATTCTATACTATGACTTTTTTTATGACTTTTTTTCGACATACTATACTATGACTTTTTTTCGACATACTATACTATGACTTTTTGTGACTTTTTTTCGACATACTATACTATGACTTTTTTATGACTTTTTTTCGACATACTATACTATGACTTTTTTATGACTTTTTTCCGACATACTATACTATGACTTTTTATGACTTTTTTTCGACATACTATACTATGACTTTTTTCGACATACTATACTATGACTTTTTTATGACTTTTTTCCGACATGCTATACTATGACTTTTTTTATTACTTTTTTTCGACATTCTATACTATGACTTTTTTTATGACTTTTTTTCGACATGCTATACTATGACTTTTTTTATGACTTTTTTTCGACATACTATACTATGACTTTTTTTCGACATACTATACTATGACTTTTTTATGACTTTTTTCGACATGCTATACTATGACTTTTTTTATTACTTTTTTTCGACATTCTATACTATGACTTTTTTTATGACTTTTTTTCGACATGCTATACTATGACTTTTTTTATGACTTTTTTTCGACATACTATACTATGACTTTTTTTCGACATACTATACTATGACTTTTTGTGACTTTTTTTCGACATACTATACTATGACTTTTTTATGACTTTTTTTCGACATGCTATACTATGACTTTTTTTATGACTTTTTTTCGACATACTATACTATGACTTTTTTTTGACATACTATACTATGACTTTTTTATGACTTTTTTCGACATGCTATACTATGACTTTTTTTATTACTTTTTTTCGACATTCTATACTATGACTTTTTTTATGACTTTTTTTCGACATGCTATACTATGACTTTTTTTATGACTTTTTTTCGACATACTATACTATGACTTTTTTTCGACATACTATACTATGACTTTTTGTGACTTTTTTTCGACATACTATACTATGACTTTTTTATGACTTTTTTTCGACATACTATACTATGACTTTTTTTCGACATACTATACTATGACTTTTTTATGACTTTTTTTCGACATACTATACTATGACTTTTTTATGACTTTTTTTCGACATACTATACTATGACTTTTTTATGACTTTTTTTTGACATACTATACTACGACTTTTTTCGACATACTATACTATGACTTTTTTATGACTTTTTTCCGACATACTATACTATGACTTTTTTATGACTTTTTTCGACATGCTATACTATGACTTTTTTTATTACTTTTTTTCGACATTCTATACTATGACTTTTTTTATGACTTTTTTTCGACATGCTATACTATGACTTTTTTTATGACTTTTTTTCGACATACTATACTATGACTTTTTTTCGACATGCTATACTATGACTTTTTTATGACTTTTTTTCGACATACTATACTATGACTTTTTATGACTTTTTTTCGATATACTATACTATGACTTTTTTCGACATACTATACTATGACTTTTTGTGACTTTTTTTCGACATACTATGACTTTTTTATGACTTTTTTTCGACATACTATACCATTACTTTTTTATTACTTTTTTCCAACATACTATACTATGAGTTTTTTTGGACATACTATACTATGACTTTTTAATGACTTTTTTTCGACATACTATACTTTGACTTTTCTAATGTATTTTTTCGAGTGTAGAAGTGCAACCATCATCGTCTTTGACAGGTTGAACTTTTCAGCTGTCGCAGGAAGTCCATCCTCTGTTGTGCTTTTGATGAGAGCGCTGATGTTCAGCTCCCACCTGAGGGCTGAGATGCAGAAGGACTCCTCAGCGTTGACTCGGTGTCTTTGTTTGCCTTCAGGGCAATGAGCTCTAAACTGTTCATGAAAATAGACATAGTATAGGGTGTCAAAAAAAAAAAGGGTTCAATGCAATTTATTTTGTACGGCCCAAAATCACAAATCAGCCTCAGAGGGCGTTACAAACTGTACTGTGTGTGTGTGTGTTCTAGGTGTGCTGCCCAGTGTCAACGGAGACTCGTCCTCCATCCCCGAGGAGAGGGGAGGCAGCGTGAGTCCAAAGACCACACCCACTGACACAGACACTGACCTGTCCATCTGAAGACCGGACGACACCAACATCAGCCTGCTTATTGACGTCGTCGTCGTTAAACAGAGAGATGAGTTCACCATCTCCTCTGGGATTATCCTTCCTGTACTTTCTCTCTGACGTGAGCTGATTGCCAAACACGTGCACTTTTGAATCGTGATGATTGTTAGTTTCTTTTTTTTTTTTTTTTTTTTTTTTTTTAAGTGTTTCAGTTGCACAGTTACACACTGGAGACAACAGCACCTGAGACATGGTGAGTATTACAGAACACGATGCTCTGAGCTGCTGAGGAGCACACTCGTGGAGATGATGGAAGGGATTGTGAGCTGAAGCTCCAATCCTGGACAAATGTGCGAATGAAAACGTTACTGTGACCGCAGTTCACCTGGACCTTCTGAGAGGCCGCCGGGTGAGGACAGCGATTGTCCTAGGCAGCTCCCTGACGCAGTGTGAAGACCAATAACTGGATCGTTTGTTCACAAACAAACCCGAGAATGTGCTGGAAATGTTGCATTTTGGAGGTTGTGTTGTTTTTATGAGGTTTTGATGGGACGTTGAACTCAAAAGCATCTTCTGACACAGGATTTTCTGCCTCCCCCCCCCCCACATGCTCAAGAAGTTGCCACGCCTCTTCTACATTCTTCTTTCAGGCCTCCGTAGTTGTGCTCGTCTGCTGAAAGCAAAGATAAAAAGAAGGACTCCGCCCCTCTTCCTGCTAGCTTCTTGTCGGTAGCCAAGTCTCGCTGTGGATGAAACCGTGCTGATAAAATAAAATGGCGTCTCTGCAGGCGATCTCTGGTGAAGTAAACTCACGGTGAGCCGAGGGTCATCGGATGCCAAAAGTTTGCACAGACGTTACAAATGTGCCGTCACGCTTCTTCTCGATAGTTCAACTGGTCATGACTCAATGTGTGCAAGTTGCTGCCTTTTTATTGTTTGTATTTGAGTGTTTTTGGGCGCGGATGAATTCCAGCCACACGGGACCCTGAAAAGACAGAAAGTACGGTGGCCCTGAGAGCTCAACTGCCTCTCTAGAAAACAGGAAAAGACAAACAAATTTAAGAGACACAATCGCAGATGTGTTCATTTGCTTTCTTCCGTAGTGTTGAGCTCTCGGGGCCGTGAATAAGTGCTTTATAACTGATGGAGGTTTGACTTCAGACGATGCCTCGTGGTCTTTCTCTGCACACTTTTCTCTTGCCAAAGCTAACTTACTTTAGCAGGTTTGTGCCACGTCTCAAACTGCCTCTACTCTTCCATTAGTGGGTCAAATCAGCGTTACGTTTTAAAATGATAAAAAAAAAAAAAAGCATGGAGGGCGTAGGACAAATCAATCTTCAGGTAAAACATTTGAAATGATGAGCGAGTGAATGGAAGCGGTGAAAACAAACTGAGCTGCGACTCGTGAATCTAGTTTCCTGTCTCGGTGAATCACCTTTTTTTTAAAGGTTCAGTCAGTGATTCTTTTTACGCTGATGTTGATCCCGTTACAGACGGAGATGAACCGCGGTGTCATCCTTCACCTATGACCTCTTCAGAGGACCGTTCACTCCTTCGCAAAGGCCAAAAAACACATTTGACGCTATAGGATGTTTGTATTTTTAAGAGACTTTAATATAAACCTGTAATACATGTTTTGGCCTGGAGGGAATTATGTCCAGACGAACTGACCACAGCTGTCAAAATCCATCCAGCAATCAGAGGCGTTCACGTTCAAACAGTTATTAAAGAGAATAACGTTTATTCAGCTGAATGAAGGTAACTTTTCAGTGAGTAGCTGTGGTTGTTTTTGCACTTTATAGACTTAAAAACAATGTCCTTCTTTTGAATGTTAGTGCTCTGAAACAGGTACTGTGGTGGGTAATGGTGACGATGATTGTGAAACTGACGTTAATGTTTATTTTTGTTTCGTGTCTTATTTTGAAAGGGTGTCCTGGAGTTGCAGCAGCCTTACATGTATTTTAAGCGAGACTTCCTCCTTGTGTTCAGTACGTGTTGTGAACGCTTCTGACGTCAAACAACTTGTGATTTTATAATTATTTATAACGGCATGGTAGTTCTATATTTTACCTTTACAGGATCATTTCTGTTTCTTTTTTTACTTTATCAGATGATCTTATTTATACACAAACATTAGAACCGTTACATGAGCTTGTAAAGTAGAACAGGTACAACAGAGAGGAAACAAGAAGAATACATATTTAAAGATTAATAAGGGGAGAATAGATAAAAAAACAAGTAGTCCGCTATTTAGAATGATCCCCAAATACATTCATTTTCGGATTTTTCCGTAACTTTTAAAGACGGTACATGAATGATGAAGATCGTGAATGTTCTCTACACTGTTTAAAACCCTTCATTGTGATCTCATCTTGGACAAACGCTCGCTTTTAAACATTTTGAGCAATTTGCTTTGAGATTGATATCGCTCTCTTAATCTCTTATTTGTCCGGTAATTCATCTGTAATCTGTGTGTTTTTTTCACTACAGATTAAACAAACACGATATAACATGTTACACCTTTAGACTTGCTGGATTTCGTTGCCTTTGTTCAGGGCCAGGCTAGCAGTTTCCCCCCCCCCGTTCCCAGTCCTTGTGCTAAGCTAAGCTAACCATCCAGCATCATGATGAGAGTGGTTGAACTTATTTTAACCATCATGTCAACACTCTTCCTTTAAGTCCACTCACGCGGCTCTGCTTCTTGTTTCGAGGAAGACGAACTGTAATCAACCTGCTGACTTTAAACTGACTCGTGTTTCCATGAAGTGACGACGGCCTGTTCAGTTTTTTTGGACAAACCAGTGGAGAGATTTTCACGCCTTAAGTGTCTCTGCACGAAGTAACGTGTGTTGGTTGTATCAGACTTTGCATTATATAAATAAAACAATAATATTTTAAACTGAAGAGTATTTGTGGGAGTTTGTTTTGTGTGTTTGGGGGGTTTAAATGCACACATGTCCAACCTGCCATTAAGCATAAATAAATATAAATACAGTTAAGACTTTAACGTGGTGATTCTTTTATATAATAAAAATAACACCGTCAGCTGTGAGCTGTCTGTTTTCTTTCTTGTTGATTCCACTGTAAAGACGCTTTACCTTTAAACTGTTAAAGGATGAACTGTAATGAACCCTCTGCAGTGAGCCTTCACTTCAACAGGACGACAGGAAGAGCTTGTGTGTATTTAACTCCAACAACAGTTTCCTGTTTCACCTTGAGGAACCAGAGATGGACAATTTACAAATATGTGAAAAACAAAATAAATACAAAGAGGCTCTTTGTATCATGTTTGTGTGTGTGTGCGTGTGTGTGTGTGTGTGTGTGTGTGTTCCACCTACAGTAGCTGCTAAGTCTCTCCAGATGTCTCCACTGAGACAAAGTGTTTCCTCCACCACTGCCAACACACACACACACACACACACACACACACACACATTTCGACATACTATACCATTACTTTTTTATGACTTTTTTCCAACATACTATACTATGACTTTATGACTTTTTTCGACATACTATACTATGACTTTTTTATGACTTTTTTCGACATGCTATACTATAACTTTTTTATGACTTTTTTCGACATACTATACTATGACTTTTTTATGACTTTTTTCGACATGCTATACTATAACTTTTTTATGACTTTTTTTCGACATACTATACTATGACTTTTTTATGACTTTTTTTCGACATGCTATACTATGACTTTTTTTTACTTTTTTCGACATACTATACTTTGACTTTTTTCGACATACTATACTATGACTTTTTTATGTATTTTTTCGACATACTATACTATGACTTTTTTTGACATACTATACTATGACCTTTTTTACTTTTTTCGACATGCTATACTATGACTTTTTTATGTATTTTTTCGACATGCTATACTATGACTTTTTTTACTTTTTTCGACATACTATACTATGACTTTTTTATGACTTTTTTCGACATGCTATACTATGACTTTTTTATGTATTTTTTCGAGATACTATACTATGACTTTTTTATGACTTTTTTCGACATGCTATACTATGACTTTTTTCGACATACTATACTATGATTTTTTTTTACTTTTTTCGACATGCTATACTATGACTTTTTCGACATACTATACTATGACTTTTTTTACTTTTTTCGACATACTATACTATGACTTTTTACTTTTTTCGACATACTATACTATGACTTTTTTATGACTTTTTTCGACATACTATACTATGACTTTTTTTCGACATACTATACTATGACTTTTTTATGACTTTTTTCGACATACTATACTATGACTTTTTTATGACTTTTTTTCGACATGCTATACTATGACTTTTTTATGACTTTTTTCGACATGCTATACTATGACTTTTTTCGACATGCTATACTATGACTTTTTTATGTATTTTTTCGACATACTATACTATGACTTTTTTTCGACATACTATACTATGACTTTTTTATGACTTTTTTCGACATACTATACTATGACTTTTTTATGACTTTTTTTCGACATGCTATACTATGACTTTTTTTATGACTTTTTTCGACATGCTATACTTTGACTTTTTTGACATACTATACTATGACTTTTTTCGACATGCTATACTATGACTTTTTTCGATATACTATACTATAACTTTTTTTACTTTTTTCGACATACTATACTATGACTTTTTTTTACTTTTTTCAACATACTATACTATGACTTTTTTATGTATTTTTTCGACATGCTATACTATGACTTTTTTTATGACTTTTTTCGTCATACTATACTATGACTTTTTTATGTATTTTTTCGACATACTATACTATGACTTTTTTATGTATTTTTTCGACATACTATACTTTGACTTTTTTCGACATGCTATACTATGACTTTTTTATGACTTTTTTCGACATACAATACTATGACTTTTTTTCAACATACTATACTATGACTTTTTTATGTATTTTTTCGACATACTATACTATGACTTTTTTATGTATTTTTTCGACATACTATATACTTTGACTTTTTTCGACATGCTATACTATGACTTTTTTTATGACTTTTTTCGACATGCTATACTTTGACTTTTTTGACATACTATACTATGACTTTTTTCGACATGCTATACTATGACTTTTTTCGATATACTATACTATAACTTTTTTTACTTTTTTCGACATACTATACTATGACTTTTTTTTACTTTTTTCAACATACTATACTATGACTTTTTTATGTATTTTTTCGACATGCTATACTATGACTTTTTTATGTATTTTTTCGACATGCTATACTATGACTTTTTTTATGACTTTTTTCATCATACTATACTATGACTTTTTTATGACTTTTTTCGACATACTATACTTTGACTTTTTTCGACATACTATACTATGACTTTTTTATGACTTTTTTTCGACATACTATACTATGACTTTTTTATGACTTTTTTTCGACATACTATACTATGACTTTTTTATGACTTTTTTCGACATACTATACTATGACTTTTTTATGACTTTTTTTTCGACATGCTATACTATGACTTTTTTTTACTTTTTTCGACATACTATACTTTGACTTTTTTCGACATACTATACTATGACTTTTTTATGTATTTTTTCGACATACTATACTATGACTTTTTTTATGACTTTTTTCATCATGCTATACTATGACTTTTTTATGACTTTTTTCGACATACTATACTTTGACTTTTTTCGACATACTATACTATGACTTTTTTATGACTTTTTTCGACATACAATACTATGACTTTTTTTCAACATACTATACTATGACTTTTTTATGTATTTTTTCGACATACTATACTATGACTTTTTTATGTATTTTTTCGACATACTATACTTTGACTTTTTTCGACATGCCATACTATGACTTTTTTTTAACTTTTTTCGACATACTATACTATGACTTTTTTTCGACATACTATACTATGACTTTTTTATGACTTTTTTCGACATACTATACTATGACTTTTTTTTAACTTTTTTCGACATACTATATACTTTGACTTTTTTCGACATGCTATACTATGACTTTTTTTATGACTTTTTTTGACATGCTATACTTTGACTTTTTTGACATACTATACTATGACTTTTTTCGACATGCTATACTATGACTTTTTTCGATATACTATACTATAACTTTTTTTACTTTTTTCGACATACTATACTATGACTTTTTTTTACTTTTTTCAACATACTATACTATGACTTTTTTATGTATTGTTTCGACATGCTATACTATGACTTTTTTATGTATTTTTTCGACATGCTATACTATGACTTTTTTTATGACTTTTTTCATCATACTATACTATGACTTTTTTATGACTTTTTTCGACATACTATACTTTGACTTTTTTCGACATACTATACTATGACTTTTTTATGACTTTTTTTCGACATACTATACTATGACTTTTTTATGACTTTTTTTCGACATACTATACTATGACTTTTTTGACATACTATACTATGACTTTTTTATGACTTTTTTCGACATACTATACTATGACTTTTTTATGACTTTTTTTTCGACATGCTATACTATGACTTTTTTTTACTTTTTTCGACATACTATACTTTGACTTTTTTCGACATACTATACTATGACTTTTTTATGTATTTTTTCGACATACTATACTATGACTTTTTTTATGACTTTTTTCATCATACTATACTATGACTTTTTTATGACTTTTTTCGACATACTATACTTTGACTTTTTTCGACATACTATACTATGACTTTTTTATGACTTTTTTCGACATACAATACTATGACTTTTTTTCAACATACTATACTATGACTTTTTTATGTATTTTTTCGACATACTATACTATGACTTTTTTTAACTTTTTTCGACATACTATACTATGACTTTTTTTCGACATACTATACTATGACTTTTTTTAACTTTTTTCGACATACTATATACTTTGACTTTTTTCGACATGCTATACTATGACTTTTTTTATGACTTTTTTCGACATGCTATACTTTGACTTTTTTGACATACTATACTATGACTTTTTTCGACATGCTATACTATGACTTTTTTCGATATACTATACTATAACTTTTTTTACTTTTTTCGACATACTATACTATGACTTTTTTTTACTTTTTTCAACATACTATACTATGACTTTTTTATGTATTTTTTCGACATGCTATACTATGACTTTTTTATGACTTTTTTCGACATACTATACTATGACTTTTTTCAACATACTATACTATGACTTTTTTATGACTTTTTTTCGACATACTATACTATGACTTTTTTATGACTTTTTTCGACATACTATACTATGACTTTTTTATGACTTTTTTTTCGACATGCTATACTATGACTTTTTTTTACTTTTTTCGACATACTATACTTTGACTTTTTTCGACATACTATACTATGACTTTTTTATGTATTTTTTCGACATACTATACTATGACTTTTTTTGACATACTATACTATGACCTTTTTTACTTTTTTCGACATGCTATACTATGACTTTTTTATGTATTTTTTCGACATGCTATACTATGACTTTTTTTACTTTTTTCGACATACTATACTATGACTTTTTTATGTATTTTTTCGAGATACTATACTATGACTTTTTTATGACTTTTTTATGACTTTTTTCGACATGCTATACTATGACTTTTTTATGTATTTTTTCGAGATACTATACTATGACTTTTTTATGACTTTTTTTCGACATGCTATACTATGACTTTTTTCGACATACTATACTATGATTTTTTTTTACTTTTTTCGACATGCTATACTATGACTTTTTCGACATACTATACTATGACTTTTTTTACTTTTTTCGACATACTATACTATGACTTTTTACTTTTTTCGACATACTATACTATCACTTTTTTATGACTTTTTTCGACATACTATACTTTGACTTTTTCGACATACTATACTATGACTTTTTTATGTATTTTTTCGACATACTATACTTTGACTTTTTTCGACATGCTATACTATGACTTTTTTATGTATTTTTTCGACATACTATACTATGACTTTTTTTCGACATACTATACTATGACTTTTTTATGACTTTTTTTCGACATACTATACTATGACTTTTTTATGACTTTTTTTCGACATGCTATACTATGACTTTTTTATGACTTTTTTCGACATGCTATACTATGACTTTTTTTATGACTTTTTTCGACATGCTATACTTTGACTTTTTTGACATACTATACTATGACTTTTTTCGACATGCTATACTATGACTTTTTTATGACTTTTTTTCGACATGCTATACTATGACTTTTTTATGACTTTTTTTCGACATGCTATACTATGACTTTTTTATGACTTTTTTTCGACATGCTATACTATGACTTTTTTATGACTTTTTTCGACATACTATACTATGACTTTTTTTATGACTTTTTTCGACATGCTATACTTTGACTTTTTTGACATACTATACTATGACTTTTTTCGACATGCTATACTATGACTTTTTTTGATATACTATACTATAACTTTTTTTACTTTTTTCGACATACTATACTATGACTTTTTTTTACTTTTTTCAACATACTATACTATGACTTTTTTATGTATTTTTTCGACATGCTATACTATGACTTTTTTTATGACTTTTTTCGTCATACTATACTATGACTTTTTTATGTATTTTTTCGACATACTATACTATGACTTTTTTATGTATTTTTTCGACATACTATACTATGACTTTTTTATGTATTTTTTCGACATACTATACTATGACTTTTTTTATGACTTTTTTCATCATGCTATACTATGACTTTTTTATGACTTTTTTCGACATACTATACTTTGACTTTTTTCGACATACTATACTATGACTTTTTTATGACTTTTTTCGACATACAATACTATGACTTTTTTTCAACATACTATACTATGACTTTTTTATGTATTTTTTCGACATACTATACTATGACTTTTTTATGTATTTTTTCGACATACTATACTTTGACTTTTTTCGACATGCCATACTATGACTTTTTTTTAACTTTTTTCGACATACTATACTATGACTTTTTTTCGACATACTATACTATGACTTTTTTATGACTTTTTTCGACATACTATACTATGACTTTTTTTTAACTTTTTTCGACATACTATATACTTTGACTTTTTTCGACATGCTATACTATGACTTTTTTTATGACTTTTTTTGACATGCTATACTTTGACTTTTTTGACATACTATACTATGACTTTTTTCGACATGCTATACTATGACTTTTTTCGATATACTATACTATAACTTTTTTTACTTTTTTCGACATACTATACTATGACTTTTTTTTACTTTTTTCAACATACTATACTATGACTTTTTTATGTATTGTTTCGACATGCTATACTATGACTTTTTTATGTATTTTTTCGACATGCTATACTATGACTTTTTTTATGACTTTTTTCATCATACTATACTATGACTTTTTTATGACTTTTTTCGACATACTATACTTTGACTTTTTTCGACATACTATACTATGACTTTTTTATGACTTTTTTTCGACATACTATACTATGACTTTTTTATGACTTTTTTTCGACATACTATACTATGACTTTTTTGACATACTATACTATGACTTTTTTATGACTTTTTTCGACATACTATACTATGACTTTTTTATGACTTTTTTTTCGACATGCTATACTATGACTTTTTTTTACTTTTTTCGACATACTATACTTTGACTTTTTTCGACATACTATACTATGACTTTTTTATGTATTTTTTCGACATACTATACTATGACTTTTTTTATGACTTTTTTCATCATACTATACTATGACTTTTTTATGACTTTTTTCGACATACTATACTTTGACTTTTTTCGACATACTATACTATGACTTTTTTATGACTTTTTTCGACATACAATACTATGACTTTTTTTCAACATACTATACTATGACTTTTTTATGTATTTTTTCGACATACTATACTATGACTTTTTTTAACTTTTTTCGACATACTATACTATGACTTTTTTTCGACATACTATACTATGACTTTTTTATGACTTTTTTCGACATACTATACTATGACTTTTTTTAACTTTTTTCGACATACTATATACTTTGACTTTTTTCGACATGCTATACTATGACTTTTTTTATGACTTTTTTCGACATGCTATACTTTGACTTTTTTGACATACTATACTATGACTTTTTTCGACATGCTATACTATGACTTTTTTCGATATACTATACTATAACTTTTTTTACTTTTTTCGACATACTATACTATGACTTTTTTTTACTTTTTTCAACATACTATACTATGACTTTTTTATGTATTTTTTCGACATGCTATACTATGACTTTTTTATGACTTTTTTCGACATACTATACTATGACTTTTTTCAACATACTATACTATGACTTTTTTATGACTTTTTTTCGACATACTATACTATGACTTTTTTATGACTTTTTTCGACATACTATACTATGACTTTTTTATGACTTTTTTTTCGACATGCTATACTATGACTTTTTTTTACTTTTTTCGACATACTATACTTTGACTTTTTTCGACATACTATACTATGACTTTTTTATGTATTTTTTCGACATACTATACTATGACTTTTTTTGACATACTATACTATGACCTTTTTTACTTTTTTCGACATGCTATACTATGACTTTTTTATGTATTTTTTCGACATGCTATACTATGACTTTTTTTACTTTTTTCGACATACTATACTATGACTTTTTTATGTATTTTTTCGAGATACTATACTATGACTTTTTTATGACTTTTTTATGACTTTTTTCGACATGCTATACTATGACTTTTTTATGTATTTTTTCGAGATACTATACTATGACTTTTTTATGACTTTTTTTCGACATGCTATACTATGACTTTTTTCGACATACTATACTATGATTTTTTTTTACTTTTTTCGACATGCTATACTATGACTTTTTCGACATACTATACTATGACTTTTTTTACTTTTTTCGACATACTATACTATGACTTTTTACTTTTTTCGACATACTATACTATCACTTTTTTATGACTTTTTTCGACATACTATACTTTGACTTTTTCGACATACTATACTATGACTTTTTTATGTATTTTTTCGACATACTATACTTTGACTTTTTTCGACATGCTATACTATGACTTTTTTATGTATTTTTTCGACATACTATACTATGACTTTTTTTCGACATACTATACTATGACTTTTTTATGACTTTTTTTCGACATACTATACTATGACTTTTTTATGACTTTTTTTCGACATGCTATACTATGACTTTTTTATGACTTTTTTCGACATGCTATACTATGACTTTTTTTATGACTTTTTTCGACATGCTATACTTTGACTTTTTTGACATACTATACTATGACTTTTTTCGACATGCTATACTATGACTTTTTTATGACTTTT
This sequence comes from Cebidichthys violaceus, assembly GCF_023349555.1. Taxonomy (NCBI): domain Eukaryota; kingdom Metazoa; phylum Chordata; class Actinopteri; order Perciformes; family Stichaeidae; genus Cebidichthys; species Cebidichthys violaceus. The sequence continues at coordinate 588,647 of NW_027176772.1, forward strand.
TTTCGACATGCTATACTATGACTTTTTTATGACTTTTTTTCGACATGCTATACTATGACTTTTTTATGACTTTTTTTCGACATGCTATACTATGACTTTTTTATGACTTTTTTCGACATACTATACTATGACTTTTTTTATGACTTTTTTCGACATGCTATACTTTGACTTTTTTGACATACTATACTATGACTTTTTTCGACATGCTATACTATGACTTTTTTTGATATACTATACTATAACTTTTTTTACTTTTTTCGACATACTATACTATGACTTTTTTTTACTTTTTTCAACATACTATACTATGACTTTTTTATGTATTTTTTCGACATGCTATACTATGACTTTTTTTATGACTTTTTTCGTCATACTATACTATGACTTTTTTATGTATTTTTTCGACATACTATACTATGACTTTTTTATGTATTTTTTCGACATACTATACTATGACTTTTTTATGTATTTTTTCGACATACTATACTTTGACTTTTTTCGACATGCTATACTATGACTTTTTTATGACTTTTTTCGACATACTATACTATGACTTTTTTTCAACATACTATACTATGACTTTTTTATGACTTTTTTCGACATACTATACTATGACTTTTTTTTTAACTTTTTTCGACATACTATATACTTTGACTTTTTCGACATGCTATACTATGACTTTTTTTATGACTTTTTTCGACATGCTATACTTTGACTTTTTTGACATACTATACTATGACTTTTTTCGACATGCTATACTATGACTTTTTTCGATATACTATACTATAACTTTTTTTACTTTTTTCGACATACTATACTATGACTTTTTTTTACTTTTTTCAACATACTATACTATGACTTTTTTATGTATTTTTTCGACATGCTATACTATGACTTTTTTATGTATTTTTTCGACATGCTATACTATGACTTTTTTTATGACTTTTTTTCGACATACTATACTATGACTTTTTTATGACTTTTTTCTAGATGCAGAAGGACTCCTCAGCGTTGACTCAGTGTCTTTGTTTGCCTTCAGGGCAATGAGCTCTAAACTGTTCATGAAAATAGACATAGTGTAGGGTGTCAAAAAAAAAGGGTTCATTCAATTTTCAATTCAATTTATTTTGTACGGCCCAAAATCACAAATCAGCCTCAGAGGGCTTTACAAACTGTACTGTGTGTGTGTGTGTGTGTGTGTGTGTGTTCTAGGTGTGCTGCCCAGTGTCAACGGAGACTCGTCCTCCGTCCCTGAGGAGAGGGGAGGCAGCGTGAGTCCAAAGACCACACCCACTGACACAGACACTGACCTGTCCATCTGAAGACCGGACGACACCAACATCAGCCTGCAAAAACTATTTTTCAAAGTAACGTGTGTTGGTTGTATCAGACTTTGCATTATATAAATAAAACAATAATATTTTAAAAGGAAGAGTATTTGTGGGAGTTTGTTTTGTGTGTTTGGGGGGTTTAAATGCACACATGTCCAACCTGCCATTAAGCATAAATAAATATAAATACAGTTAAGACTTTAACGTGGTGATTCTTTTATATAATAAAAATAACACCGTCAGCTGTGAGCTGTCTGTTTTCTTTCTTGTTGATTCCACTGTAAAGACTCCAACAAAAGTTTCCTGTTTCACCTTCAGGAACCAGAGATGGACAATTTACAAATATGTGAAAAACAAAATAAATACAAAGAGGCTCTTTGTATGATGTGTATGATGTGTGTGTGTGTGTGTGTGTGTGTGTGTGTGTGTGTGTGTGTGTGTGTGTGTTCCACCTACAGTAGCTGCTAAGTCTCTCCAGATGTCTCCACTGAGACAAAGTGTTTCCTCCACCACTGCCAACACACACACACACACACACACACACACACACACACACACGTCATTGGTGGCAAAAGATGCAGGTTTCTGAATTAGAAAATACAAATGGATACACAGATACACATAAACAGGAATATTATTTCTACTTTTTCTTTCTTTCCTAGCCTCAATTTCAGTTTGTGCGTCATTAATGCTCATAAAAAAACAACTCTTTTTCATCTATTTAATCTCACATAATTCAGGTCTCTCTAACAATATACGCTGGAAGAACAGTGTCATTGAAATGCTCCAAACATGAATCTGTCCATTATTGTAATAGTTCAGTATTGTATGCAAGATAACAGGTATGTTTATGCATGACAGTGGTATTAATAGGCCATCACTCATCTTTGTTTCCACATTTATGTTTAAAATAAAAACGTCAATTTGAATATCTTGTATGCATGATTATCATACAAGGTGTGTTTATGAATGGCAGTGCCTCCCTACTCACTGTACCTTTAAAGCTAAATAACAGCTAAATTAATGCACATAATGAAAACTAATACAATGTTCTGTGTGCTGCACATTGTAAACAGCATGTTTCCCTCTTGACACACGTCCCATCTCAGATCTCTACGTCAGTATCTACAGTCCTTCTACTGTAAGACGCCCAGGAGCCTCTTAACTGTCACGACTTACGGTAACTTTTAAAAAAACGGTTCGGAAGGAGTGTTAAATAAACGAGAGCTCAGCCCCGTCGCTTCCAACACCGACGTCATCTCCTCCGTCACTATTCTGGGAATTTATCCGTTTTATCAACCTTTGGGGAGCTCAAGTGCTCCAAAAACGCTTACGACCGATTTATAGTCATAGATTCAGTACATTTATTTGAACGCTTTAGGAAAAAAATATAGAAATAAAAAGGCTTCATGTTGGGAAATAAAATGTACAGGAACCTGAGCTAACGCACTTATTAAACTAAGAACAGGGTAGATGTCACCCGCTAAAACATTAGCAAGTTAGCATTGTAGCAATGCTAGCATTAGCATTTAGCTCACTGCGCCGCTAGCAGGGCGGCAGACTCTCAGAAAGGACCATGTGACTCATTCATCAAACTAGACTGTCATCAAAATATAACAATGCAAACCATGATGGAGAGATTTATGCATTTAAAGATAAACTATGAGCTTAACGTTCAACGTTCTTAATAAATAACACAGAGTGAGGCTGCAAAAGCTGTAAATATAAGCAGCTGTAGTCCTGAGGATTCAGAGGATTATAAGTACTTTTTGCAGTGGTGGAATGTACATGTACTCAAGTACATATTCAAGGTATTTGTGCTCATGGATGCAACTTTTATTCTTCTTCTCCTCTACATCTCAGAGGTAAAGATTGTATTCTTTACTCCACTACATTTGTCTGGCAGCTTTACGTACTTTTCAGATTGCAGTTTTGAATCCGTGTAGATTAAACTAACCAACAGGATATAAAAAGAGTTACAATGCAACAAACACATTAATGCAGCTGTAATATATATAAAGAACATCACAAGATAAAAAAACAAAAAATTATATTATTAAACTAATTCATTTCGCATCTGAGAATTTGTTTTGGAAAATGCTGCAAATACCAGGCTGCTATTCTCTCTCTCTCTCTCTCTCTCTCTCTCTCTCTCTCTGCCTCTCTCTCTCTCTCTCTCTCTCTCTCTCTCGCTCTCTCTCTAAGTCTGTCAATTAGTGATAATGGACCCCGTCGGCTGACAGAAGACCACTCCCTTCATCTCTACTCCCTCCCTCCTTGACACACACACACACACATACACACTGTCTCTCTCTCTCTCTCTCTCTCTCTCTCTCTCTCTCTCTCTCTCTCTCTCTCTCTCTCCCTCTCTCTCTGTCTGTCTGTCTTTCTTTCTACCTCTCAGTCAGTAATAATGGAGCCCAGCAGTCCGAAGAAGATCCAGTTTGCTGTCCCTCCGCTGCAGGGACAGCTGGACCCACAGGCCGCCGAACATGTGAGTGTATCTGAATATATGTGACTCTGTGTGTGTGTGTGTGTGTGTGTGTGTGTGTGGGGGTTCATATATGAGGGCTGAATAAGGCTTCTGTGTGTTATCTGGTCTGGAATTTTCTGTGTGTGGGTGCAGACCAGCATGTGCGCACCAGTCGGTCTCATGAAAACTGCCCTTTGTGTATCTGTGTGTGTTTAACGGGTTCGTCACATTTAAACGCATGTTTAGTCTAAAGAGGCAACATTTGAGAGCAGATGGAGGATCAGATGGAGGATGAAACACCATACAACACATCTCGTGTTCTTCACATGTTTACTGCAGTTTCACCGATTCACATTTCACTCAAACACTTTGATTATTTGACTCATTATCACACATTTTCCCCTCGTTTCCCAAAGTAGCTGATGATGTAAATGTGACCGTCCAGAAAGGTCAACCCGAGTTCAATTCATCTGCGGCTGATTGCAAAAAAAAGTTCACGCCCCTGTCCTCTCCTGGGGTGGGAGCGCTGAAAGGCATTCTGGGAAACACAGGATCACCAACAAACGGATCTTTCTGAAGCAAAAGCGGGAAAATAAAAGGCCAGTTTCAAATGTACAAACAGAGGGAGTTGAAGCCGCTCTCTTTAAGGCCTTTGCTCTTTTCTTTACCAACGGTCTCTGTGTGGAAACAGGAAGTTTGTTTTCTGAGGAAGCTGGTAATGAACGGTGACAGATGAGGGCCCCTCTGCGGCTGTTTGGGGATAAATCCTAGCGATGGTTTTATGAGATAGAACCTGTAAACCAGGTCCAGGATAAACAAACCTTAAGGATTGGTGGGTTTAGTCTTTACAGTGGTTACACTGGTTATTACTGACTACAGGTTTCTCACGTTAACGTCAGCGAGATTTAGTGCATTTTGTTTTTTAAATGATGTTGAAAGTCAAAATGAATGATGGTAATACAGGCTTTTCTCACCACTTGTTAGGGTGGAGCGTGTGGGAAAGTTGTGCTTTTAAAAAGTGAAATAGGCACTAACACATTTAAGTGGGTTGTTATATTCTTAGGAGTGATTTGAGATGATAACTGAAGTATTCCAGGAGTTAATGATATGCGCTCAATTAGGCCCGCACAAAATACACAGGAGTGTGTTTTCACGGTGTAAGAAGAGCCGGCATGGTGAAGTCCTGTTGATGTTTTTATTTAACCTTTAGTTGGACAGTGAGCTGATGTTTAAAGACAGACTGCTGGGACAAAGAAGTCAAGAGTGTCTCATCACACAACTAACAATACGGTTGATAGATGTGAAGAAACACAAGTTAAGTAGGTAGAGAACACAAAAACTAACAGACTGTAATGAGAGGATCACAATATAGTAGTTTATACCATATTTATACCATATTTATACCATATTTTGATGATATGTTTGTGTGTTTACCTCAGATCCGTCGCAGAAGACCAACTCCTGCCACTCTGCAGATCTACAGACAACCTGGCACAGGTGAGAGAGAGAGAGAGAGAGAGAGAGAGAGAGACAGAGAGAGAGAGAGAGAGAGAGAGAGACAGAGAGAGAGAGAGAGATAGAGAGAGACAGAGAGAGAGAGAGAGAGACAGAGAGAGACAGAGAGACAGAGAGACAGAGAGAGAGAGACAGAGAGACAGAGAGACAGAGAGAGAGAGAGAGAGAGACAGAGAGAGAGAGAGAGAGAGAGACAGAGAGACAGAGAGACAGAGACAGAGAGAGAGAGAGAGAGAGACAGAGAGACAGAGAGACAGAGAGAGACAGAGAGACAGAGAGACAGAGAGAGAGAGAGAGAGAGAGAGAGAGAGAGAGAGAGACAGAGAGAGAGAGAGAGACAGAGAGAGACAGAGAGACAGAGAGACAGAGAGAGAGAGACAGAGAGACAGAGAGACAGAGACAGAGAGACAGAGAGAGAGAGACAGAGAGACACAGAGAGAGAGAGAGAGAGAGAGAGAGAGAGAGAGAGGAAGGGAAAGTGGAAACAGTTGCACTTTCTAAAGAAATTATTGAAACTCAAAACTAAATATTTCCCCAAATTAAAAAACAAGCATCCTGAAACAAAACCATAATAAAGTAAATCCTGTTGGAAGCACACAGAGAGCTGCAGTCTTTACCTGCCACACTTTGAAGAACGGAGACATTATTATTATGTTCATATTGTTGCTGATTCAGCTTCCTGTTCTTGTTGTCTGGATTGTAAACTATTGTTGACTTGTGCTTACTGCTTGAACAGAACAATGTTATTTGGCAATATGATGCAATAAATGCTTGAGAGAGAGAGAGAGAGAGAGAGAGAGAGAGAGAGAGAGAGAGAGAGAGAGAGAGAGAGAGAGATGTGAGGGAGAAAATGATGAGAGAGATGAGAGAGCTGAAAAGCAGCAGCTATAATGGAATCTTTATTAGATTTGTGCTGCAGCTTTTGGTAAGTGATCTCAGTGTTCAGACTGGACTGATGGATGCCTAAATGTGTGTGTATGTGTGTGTGTGTGTGTGTGTGTGTGTGTGTGTGTGTGTGGTCATATTTTACATGTCTTGTGGGGACATAAACCTGTTTACACAGTCACATTGTGGGGACTCATCGACACGGATGATTGCGCGTCCCCATAAAGTAAATCTTGACATTTTAAAGATGAAGACTTGTCTTAAGGTCGGGTTAAGGGTCTTATCAGTCTGGTGATGGTTATGGTTCAGGTAAGCCTCCAGGAAATGAATGCAAGTCAATGTAATGTCCCCAAAAGTCATGAAAACACCACTGTGTGTGTGTGTGTGTGTGTGTGTGTGTGTGTGTGTGTGTGTGTGTGTGTGAGCTCTCTGCTCTTATAAACCTCCACAGGAAGCCACTGATTGAAAAATCGGCCTGATTCCATTTCGTGAGCTCAGCTCAGTGGGGCTGGTTCCACTAGAGTTGTATCCAACCAGGATTTGGAATACATTTTTTTCTGTCAATCTATGAATTGAAGGGTTATTATGGCCTTAAAAAGAAGTGCATTAATACATATTTCGTCAGTGTGTGAAAAGCAGCCGGCAGCTGTAAAAACAAGAAGCGACTGTTTGTAGCTTTGAAACAAAGAAGACCACCGTGACAAAGAGTGCAGATGCTGTTGGACTACTTTCAGTATTTTATACTGAAATAACTTTTGGCATTTTGTCTTTAAAAAATGTAAATGAATTCTGAAAGTATCTCTCTTTAAGGGACATTAAGGGGGAAACGTACGGGAATCATGTTTGGTCTTTTTTAAAGAAACATCCCCTGATTTGACTTTTATTTTGACTCTCACACACACCATCCTGCTGCCCCAAATATTCACTACAGCACCAAATGTAGATTAATCCGCTGCTGAAAATAGTCCCCAACAAATGCACTATTTCCTCTTGTTGGTCCAGTCCAGTGTCCAGCTGTTTTAGGAGATTATTCATTATTTGTGAGCTGTTTTTAGGAACCAATGGGCTTGAGGCTGATTGACACAAAGAAGCTGAGGAGGTTGTAGAGTATTGAGTATTATTGTTGTTATTTTTCCTCTTTTCATGGGATTTGTTGTAAAAAAACAGTAGAACACTTCTAGCTTTGTGCTTTAAAACAACAGTAGTGAAAAAGTGAGTTAAAGAGAATTAATACACGTTTGTTCCAAAGCTAAACGTATTCTGAAAGTTTGATAAAAGAGGAAAAAGACAAACAAAGCTCACTACCCAACCTGACTGCTGTGGTTTGAACCAGCAGAGAGCAACAAACCCACTGACACTGACACTGTAATAAAAGAATAATAAAATATCTGTTGTACAGTTTTAGAAATCACTGTGTGCCATCACATTATAAAAGTGAGCTACTGACAAATCAATACAGACACAAAGAGCTGAATGCTGCTGTCTCATCTCTCTCTGCAGATGTTGGAGATCAACACAACGCCAGTGGAGAGACACAGGTTTGTAAAAACGTTATAAAATCTGCTACAGTCGCTTTACAGTCACCTTACAGTCGCTTTACAGTCGCTTTACAGTGGCGCTTTACAGTTGCTTTACAGTTAATTTACAGTCGCTTTACAGTCGCTTTACAGTCGCGCTTTACAGTCGCTTTACAGTTGCTTTACAGGCATGCTTTACAGTCGCGCTTTACAGTCGCTTTACAGTCGCTTTACAGTTAATTTACAGTCGCTTTACAGTCGCTTTACAGTCGCCTTACAGTCGCTTTACAGTCGCTTTACAGTCGCGCTTTACAGTTAATTTACAGTCACTTTACAGTCGCCTTACAGTCGCTTTACAGTCGCTTTACAGTCGCTTTATAGTCGTTTTACAGTCATTTTACAGTCGCTTTACAGTCACTTTACAGTCGCTTTACAGTCACGCTTTACAGTCACGCTTTACAGTCGCGCTTTACAGTCGCTTTACAGTCGTGTCGGGGGAAAAACTTCACATTTAAGGCTTCAGACATGCGAGCCTGAAGTAACCTGTTATTTGTCCTTTTAATTTGCCATTAAACTCTGATTTAACTCTTAAAATGTGAGTCTTCAATTAAATGCTGTATTAACATCTGGCACACAGGATCAAAGCAGACAGTAATCTGTGAGATAAATGATGGCTTGTCTGGAAAGTCAATGTTTCACTATAATGAGATCAGGAAGGACAACACAGTCTGTCCTGTCTCCTATTGGATATTTGGTTTTATTTATAAGTAACAAAATGGTCTGTTTTTCTTTACATTATATATACGCATGTTGCTTTTTATTTGGCTTATTGTTCTAGTTGTGTGACGGTTAAATGTTATTATTACATAATGTGTTTTTTCTTCTATTCTTCAGACTTCAGAGTCGTCTCAGAGGAAGCAGAGCACCTTCGCCCCGCCCACCATGAAAGGTAAACACACAGGAGCGTTTTCAGCCAGGTTCTCCTCTGAGGTTGAGCACAATGTGTCTGAAAAATGCATGAAAAAAAGAAAAGCAGAAGAAGTCCATTTAGCCCCGAGGAGACGATTAAGAGGAGCGCTTCACTTCTCAGGTCTGAGATCTACCGGTTTAACGGTCAAAATGTGAAGATCAAGATGAGAACGGTTGCACCAAATAACGCAGACGTGACAGTAAATGTCTGTGGAAAGTTCACCGAAACAGAGAGAATCGGTCGACTGTTGGTCCCTTTTTTAAAAAATTGTTATGTCTTTCACGCTAAAGATCTTTTAATTCTGGCTCATTAGCAACAGAAGCGTCTTCTGTTCTTCAGAAATTTAGAATCAGTCAAAGTCGATTTGTGCCGTGACCGACTCAACAACCAGCATCTTGTTGGAAAATGTCACCCGGTGAACGTTAAACACGAGAGTGAAGACGTGAAGCGGGGAGTTCCTCACAGCGGCTTCGTCACTCAGCGTGTGAACATGTGGTCTCTGTTCAGAGCCGTGAATCCTAAAGAACTACAGAACGCTTCAGTCTGCTGCCCCGTAATGTTCTTTAAAGTCCGTACTGTCATGAACTGGCGGTTGTGTTGCAGCTGTGTCCACATGTGTGTTTGCTTTGTTTAAATACACTTTGTTTGTCTTTCTCTGTGTTATCTGAAGCTATTTCTGGGGTTTAACCCCCACTTCCTGTTTTCTCTCCTTCAGTATATGTCTCAGATGTGTAGGTTCAGCTGGAGGGGTTTTGGTTTTAGTTCGGTGGCTCATGGGCTTGTTCTGGTTCTGGTTCTGTGTCACAGTATTACGTTTTTGTTGCTGCTGCTGTTGTTGTTGAATCAAAGGCCACATGGAGGAGGACTTACTCAAAATGTTCCAATCTAAATAAAAAAAGGACAAAAAAAATCTATTTTATCCATAAATCATCATTAAAAAACTAAAACAAATGTAAATTAAGTCACGATTAACAAAACTGGCAATGTGAGAGGAGTAGTTTACTTTGATAGAACAACTTTCGGTATTTAGAATTGGTCAAATCAAGTTACCCCTGACGTAAACATGCTGGCATAACATGACAACATGAAAAATGTAATAAAGTAATCTATGAAAACGTAACTGTAATCTGTTTTTTCCAAATGTAATCTGGGCAGATTATAGTAACTATTTTTGCATCTGATTTAGTAATCCTGATAACTACCCGACCCTGGACACAATATTAGGGAACAAAAGACACATTTTCTTTTTTTTCTTTTATCTCTGGTTTTAAATGTATCAAATTCTAGGATACCTAAACAATGGAGGTCAATGGAATTTAGTTTGTGGTGCTCACAGCTTTGAAAAATTACATTTAAAACAATCTGACGTCTCTTTTCAGAGTAAATGTCCTCGTCGTAAATTTATCATCGTCGGGTCAAACTCTTCATTTATGTGAATTTACCCACAGACCTCCACATGAATACGTCTTAAAACTAATGACATCATATAGAGTGAATGGTAAAACGGTGTGTGCATGTTTTGTGTGTTTGTATTTACTGTTTATTCGCGAGTTCTTATTATTTTGTCGGTAGTAGAAGTGTGTGTTTCGTTTGTTGTCGTTTGGGTGAGCAGGATATGTAAGTTATACAGTATTCATATATATATATATATATATATATATATATATCATCCACAGTTTGTGCAGCAGAGCGCCTGATGGCTGTTATCTCTAAAAGACTTCGTTGTTGTTGTTGTTGTCATTTTGTTATCATCGCCTCAACTGAATAATTCATAAAAGTGTCACACGGCTCAGAGGAAGCAGCGCTGCTACAACAACAGTTTAGAGAGGCGTTCGTTCTCACCACGGTGTGTGTTTTCCACTTCAAATACGAACACCAGACAGAGAACTCTGCTTTAATGAGTGTGTAGGAAAAGGTCCAGGTTTTGAGGCTTAAAGAAAGGAGGAAAAAAAACGAGGTGTGTGTAAGTGTGTGTGTGTGTGTGTGTGTGTGTGTGTGTGTGTGTGTGTGTGTGTGTGTGTGTGTGTGCAGAGCTCTCTACCAGTGAGTGCAGCGTGGAGTTCCTGGAAGTGGAGACGGTAAAAGCTTTTCTTTTATTGATCCCGTCTGACAGAGAATGTGTGCGTGTGCGTGTGCGTGTGCGTGTGCCTGTGTGTGTGTGTGTGTGTGTGTGTGTGTAGGACAGTTAGCTAATAGCCTCATGAGTAACTGCCAATGCACCAAATGCTTACATTTACATACCGCATGATTAGAAAAAAAAACGTGTTTTATTTAATAATCTAATTAGGTTTTATTCTCACACTTTTTTTGTATTTTTATGTCAAACGCAAAAAGCTGTTTTTATTTAAACTCACAAAGGCCTTTAATTGTTTTTTGGTAGCATTTACGTAAATATTTAATCTCTGTGGGCTCGTGACGCAGCGTCTGGACAGATGTCTACATATTAAACTGAATATAAGAGGAAGTAGTTTATAGACAAAAAATACTACCTTAAAAATTACATTGGTAATTAAACCTTCTTCCCAAAACATCTACGAGTGAGCGACTAAGATATTTATGTTCCATACAAGATGTCAGGGAAAGCTACTGACTTGTTTTGATAATCTTCCGTTTTTGTCAGTTTCATTTTTAAGTTATAATTTTTGAATTGCAAATTTTATTTGAGTTATTTCGTGTTTTTTTTTCCCGCTCCGTTGCGACTCGTGTGTGCAGTTGAAGCGTCTCTCCACTAGGGGTGCTCTTCTCTCCTCAGAGCTTCAACTGGGGGTGGAGCAGCACCTCCTGGGGGCGGGGCTCTGTGACACAGATGGCCAGCTGAGCCCAATCACAGCGCAGCTCTCTATGCCACCGCCTCCCTGTGGGCCAATCACAACGGGCCAGAGGAAGCCAATGGGAATGAGGCGGGTCTGCTGTTAGCCAATCAGGAGAGAGGAGAGGCAGAGAGCAACAGTTCAGGGGGTAAACCGGTATTTTAAAGTACACACTTTGGGCGGCAGTTTACTCCAAAACAAATCTAATTTTGCGTTATCTGATTTTTGTCACATTTACGGTTACTACAAACCTAATTAAGGGAATAAAATGAGCGTTATTACATGGAAGTAAATCAAAAATACGCAGCAGGCGACCAACAACATGATACAGCTCATCTATTAATTACATTAAAATGATTTAAAAAGTAATACTACAATTTACATGGAGACAATTTTATTCGATAGAGCCGACAGTTTACAAAAAAAAGAATCAATGAATAAATTAAAGTTAGCTTTCATTTAGTCACATCGCTATATACAAACCTCGCCTTGTATACAAACTGCATTAATCAACATTTTTCATTATTTCAACACTTTGTAAAAGTCTGCGGTTCTTTTAGTCTCTCTGGGGAACTTTGTTAAGTCTGAGCTGCTCTTATCAACACGTGCAGAGTGCTGATAAACGGTCCTCTATCTGCCCAGCAACAAACCACAGACAGAGTTAAGACATCCAGCAGCTTCAGAGACAAATATGTCTTCTCAGGGGACGAAAAAGACAGCTAAAATGAAGGTAAATATTGAACTTAATACCACAAAATGAATCATAATGTGGCTCTGTATTTGTTGGATGTGTAAGAAAAATGTAGCTAATATATCAACTTTATTAGTCTGTCGGCTTGTTTTTATGTTATTTTCTGACCGCTAGTTTGTTCAACAATACGAGTTAAAGTAGTGAAAGCCCAAAAATATAGCATTCAAATTTAAAAACTTAATAATTTCAGAAGAACAAACACTGCCACACACACACACACACACACACACACACACACTTACTAATATGTCCACATTTCCATAATAACAGTCTATATTCTGTAAACCTCTTGACTACTAACAGCACTAACTCCTCTCTCTCTTCTCCCTCTCTTGTGGCTTTTGCATGATCTTTTTTTAATTTTCCCTCCTCTTCTACCCCCCCCCCCCTCTCTCGCTCCCCCCCCCTCCCTCTTTCTCAGAATTGTCATGTGACCACAAACAGGAAGCGTCCAGTCCCGACTCCGTCTCCCGATAGCCACCTTTAGTCCACGTTTGTCTCTTCGTCTCTCAAATAACCGCCTCCTCTTCCTCTTCCTCGCTGCTCTTCATCTGATCCCACTAACAACAGCGCTTCACATAAATACTGTGTGCTCCTCACCCTCACTCTCACTCTCTTTCTCTTTCTCTTTCACGCACACTTAAGAGATTTTAGTTCAACGTAACCAACTCAATTTAAAACTTAAACGACTGCTTGTGAATAAAGATGTATTATATTGAAACATTTACTGAATGTCTGAGTGTTCTTTATCCTCTAGGGGGGAAAAGTCCTCATCTATTTTTAAGCTAAAGCACAAATAGTTTTGTAGTATTTTGAGAGAGGAATCTGATGAACGTGTTGCTGTAAAATGTGTTTGAGGTGTCCGAAATTTTGGGGAAAAAAATTTTTTTTCCCTGTTTTGGGGCCTGAATGTTCCGTTAACATTGGACTCAGTTGGGCATTTGGATGAGTAACATTTGTAAATCTGTTGTTTTTTTTTTTATAGTTACATTGTTTGAAAGAGCACGTGTTTCTACATTTTAATGAAAACAATGATGTATGAGAAGTGAAAATTGTGGGAGTAAAGAGACATTTTAAAGACGAGCGATGTCACACACTGAACGTCCATTTATTTGACTTCCAGGAAAACGTTGAATATTTCGTGAAGTAAATTAAAGATATGAACACTACATCTAACAGCAACAGGGTCCTAAATGTGTTTGAATGAAGTTTTAAACGTTGAATAACGTGGAGCTGCAGAAGAATAATAAGCAGGAAGAACACTCAGTTAAATGTGGGAAAGTTTCCTGGAATATGTTGAATATTTTCGTGGAAACTATAAAGGCAACGGACACTAAAAGGAATAGAAATAATCTCCTTGTGTTGAACATGCTGATGTGTGGACTCAGTGTCTACGTTGAAGAATCTATAGTTAAAGCAGCGTACGAATAATTAAAGAGAAGAAGAGAACATGTAGGAATCAAATGAATTGTCGTGTGAAACGGTTATGTGTGTTTTCAATCCATCAATACTTCCTTTTAACTCATTTTAATGTAAATCATCTCATGCTGCCACATACTCAGGACGAGTATGTAGTTTATCATGTTTTCTCAGATTGTATTTGTTTAGTTAGAATATAGATAATATTTTTAATATGGGATTATCTGCTGTTAATGGCAGGTATTACAACACAACAGTAATTTAATGCAAATACTCAAATTACAGCAGCAGGTACGAGTGAAAAGATTCACTCTAATAAAACATTAAGTTGATGAAAGACAAATATTTCGTGGCACAACATAAACAATAAAGTGGCGTGTTAACAGTTAAGAGAACTCAAGGTGTGTTAGCAAAGACAGTGAAGCACCCTGGAAATGCCTTTTAATGGGAAATAAAAAAGGACAAAGAGCAATTATTAAATAATTAAGAACATTATAGCCATAAGATGAATCCTATGTGGAGTGTTTCTGGCATACCAATAAGGGAATTAAATGTCTATTTACAAACGCAGCTTTGTATGTTAATTTATTTCAGTTTATATCGATATAAAGGGTTTGATTTTAGGCTTTATTATAAATATCTATATATATATAATATTATTAATCTATTCATTAATTTGAGTCCCATCTGTGTGTGTAGGGAAGCTGAAAAGTTCTGTACCCGAGGAAGACGAGGAGGACGCCAACCTTCAGGACGAGTGATTCGGGAACGAAATCTCGGCACAAAAGCGGCGGCCGATCTTCGCCGATCTGGGCAAACCGACGGACTCTTGGCGTCCGTCTGGAGTGTAGCACCTACAAGAACCAGACATCGATCAGCGGGAGTGTTCATGGACACGACCGTTAACGTTTAGTTAAGAGTACGTAAAAGAAAACGAGTCAAACCGGCCTTCAACTCTTGGACAGGAAACAGCTGACTCAGCACATTCACTTCAACACGACTCCACTGACGTCTAACCCCAAATATCACGCTCGCCAACGTTTAAATTCACCTTTGTTTGCCCCCTTTTTAATTTATCAATACGGTGAAAGCATAATCCTCAAACAGCCGCCATTTTTAACACTTTTGGCGGGAAACTCTACTAGCTAGCTACTACAGTTTAGCCAGGATAGCTAGCTAGTGATGGTTAACCACACATGCTAGTTAGCTACTACAGTCATAGTTGCAGCTACTTCCTTGTCGCCATTAAGTGTCTGTGTACTCAAAATTAATAAAAAACTATAATCTTTATAGTTAAAAAAAACAGTTTAACATTTGTTTCTGAGCTAGCTAATTGCTAGCTTGCTAGCTACATACATGACTGGTTAGGGTTTGTAAGTAATGCAATAAATAACAGTTTAGATCAATTCTGAGGCACTGTAGCCTAGAGTCATTCTTCAAAGCAGACATTTTGACAATGTAATTAACATTAACGATACCAGCACTCATTTGGGTTATCATTGTTATGAGTTTTTTCCTTCGGTCAAAAAAATCTGCTGTGAAAAAAGTCAGTTATATTGATAAATTTGGGTTTCACAACTTTTACAGATGCCAAGTGAAATATCAGTTTACAGTTTACCAGCACAGGTTTTGACTCATTTTTTTTTTTTAAATAAACATTAATTTGGGGGTGATAAATCAGATTACTTCATTGTATTGTTTGTTGAATCAATGGTTCTTGTATCTTCTGTTCATCTGCATATGCAGTATGTAATCCTGTTTGTCACAATAACAGCAATAAAATGTCAGCGTTGATTTCTATAAACAGATAATAGGGTATAAAATGTGTGCTAATGCAATGTCCCAAGATTACTACGTCTCCATCCTTCAAGTATTATTATGGTATTAGTTTTGTTGTGGCCCCCCCTGGTGGCTTCTATAGGACACTGCAGTGTTTAATAATTATCTCAGACATAGTGAGAAAAATTCAAGTTACAGATGATAGAGGGAATAAAAGATTTTGTGTAAAGCTTAAAATTAAATAAATAGCTGATAATGACGTAATGCACAGTGGGAAATGTTATTTTACAAGCAAGGAGTGATGGATTTCACTATTCATCCTGTAGCTTTGATCAATTGACAGATCACGTTCCAGGACATTTTCAGCAAAAAGCTATATGAAGTCCTCTCTGACGTGCTTAGAAAGTTAGAAAAACTATTATAGAATAATATAACAGACTATTCAAATACCTCCATAGAGTCCTAGCTGAACGTATAATATGATCCTGAACATAAATGAGCTCTTTCAGACGGTTTTCCAGGAACACTTGGAAACCCTGTTTTAAGGGTTAATGTGACTAATGTTACAATTATCATCTTATGATGCGTTTCCACTCACCAAGTTCTCACTTCACATCTCAGCCGAGGCCACGCGCACGAACCACCGCCGCCACACACACACTCACAAGCTCGGGTCTGACACAGCCCTGAAGTTTACGTTTTTATTCATTAATTTAAGTTACACGGAGGAAATCAGGGACGGACGGACGGACGGACGGACGCACACACACACACACACACACACACACACACACACACACACACACACACACACACAAAATAATAAAAAAAGGAGGTTAGAAAGAAAAACAGCAATCATTCCACATCAAATGGCAGAATGTCTTCCACGGCTCTGTCCTCACGCACTGATAAAGCACACTAGCGACTACAACACGCAGCAGAAATAAGACTCGTGATCTACGGTGGAGTGCAGACACGTCGTTTTAGCGCGTCCCGCTGCTTCCAGATGTCAACAGTCCAAAGTGAGCGGACAGTCCTGGAC